>NW_022263579.1:0-49800 GCF_002021735.2 Oncorhynchus kisutch
ATAAGAATTTGTTCTAACTGACTTGCCGAGTTCAATAAAGGTCAAATTTAAAAACCGTTGGCATCAGGTGCGCGTTTGAGAACGGTGTTCTCCTGTAATAGACTTTATGAACGTTGACGTAAATGGGGGAGACGAGTGAACACATTGCTGTGTTTGTAATGTGGTATTCGTAGATCAACTTTAAAGCTGTGATATGTTTCATCAGCCTCGTCTTGTGTTTTTTAAACATTTTAATATGGAAACACTGAATGCATTTTGATATTTTTCTGGCCTATCGTCCCGGCAACTGTCCCAACGTCTGTTTTGAACTGTCCCAGACACTTTATTTTATTTTTATTTATCGTTCTGGAGACGACAGGAAGCCTTTATTTCAATCCCTGACTGCAGGAACAGCCGGCACCTCATTTTGGATGCCTAGATTCTGGAACCTACTTGCCAGGTACTCCTCATGGCATGAAACATAATGGTCACTGTTTGCAATGTAATAGGATATGAGAGCGATCAAAGAGAAATCAAGTTGATCCTCGTTAATATCCTGCCCCTGCTTTGGCTGCGCAGTAGTGCGTTAGAGCGTATCTTACAAGACATCTACCCTTAACACCTTCTCTGTAGTCCATAGTAGCAGAGTGTTTGGGCTCTGACATGGGGCACGTGGGAGGTTCCCCAGCCTCACACACAGCTAGTGCTTAGATAGGGTGGTTAGAAACGTCACAGATACAACCCACAGACTCTTAGACCTACTCATCCACACACAGAGATATAGGTCTTCCCCCCCCCCCCCCCCCCCCCCCACACACCATACCTATACACATGCATTAACGGTTTTGACAGCCCAAAGTGTCACACCCCCACACACACGTACGGTGACCATGTTTCACATCAGCCCACGCTTTCTCTCTTTCTGCCTCTTTTCTCTTTCTGTCTCTCTCTCTCTATTCAAGGGGCTTTATTGGCTTTGGAAACATGTTTTGCATTGGCTAAGCAAGTGAAATAGATAATAAACAAAAGTGAAATGAACATTGAAAATGAACAGCAAACATTATACTCTCTGGGTTCTCTCTGAGGCCATCCCTCCTACAGTGTCACCATTGTGATGTCACCATTGTGATGTCACCGCAGGTGGAAAATCTTGTGTGTGTGTGTAACGCAAACTTGAGAAAACGACATTGTCAGGGTTCTGACTCAAAGGAGAGGGGGAGAGAGGAGAATTGACGTAGACTGCAGCCCTGGTAAAACCACAATGACGAGATAACAAGGAGGTAGGCTCCACACTTAGATGATTTACTAGAGTTTGTTTAATTTTGCAGTAGGCCTAGATCAGTTAATTACCAAAGACATCTTAAATCGATGAGTTTCTGATTTTCTACTGTGCGTAAATCATACCGATATCTACTGCATTGTTGGCCACTTTTTTTTCTCATGTGCTCTTGTACCTCAGAGCCCCCTCCTGTCTCTGCACTCACTTTTGTTCCGGCGCCTTCTGATTTACAAATGAAGTACTGCGCTTACCACAATATATGTTATCAGGGGGAAAGAGTGCTGGAGGCCTTGGGAGGAAGAAAGCTAGCACTGTAGCAGGCAGGTCAACAGAATGCCATTCAATATGGGTTACATACTGAATGTGTTCCTGTTAACTAAGTCTGCTAAATGACCATGTTATATCCTCTCTCTCTCCCTGTGTGCAGAGCATCAACCCAGGGTGCGTGGGTGGCTGCTGGCCAGTGTAGACGGCCAGACCACAGGCCTCATACCTGCCAACTACGTCAAGTCTGGGGAAGAGGAAGTCCAGGAAGCACGCTGAGCTGGAGAGGCTGGCCCAGGTTTCAGGCCCAGCAAGGGAACCAACTGGGCACCACCCTTCAGCCCCAACATGCCTAACCTGGCTAGGACCCAGTGCCAACTGTATCCCCAGGCTTGGTTTCAGGCCTCGGCCCAGCTGAAGGCCGTCCCAGGAACTATCCCAGAGGAGCTGCTGGAGAGCGTGTACAGGGAAACGCCAGCCGGTTACGCAGTCTGGGTCTGGTGTGATTGCCCAGCACCACGACAGCTTCAAGCACAGTGCTCACCATACCAGAGAAGATAGACCTGTGATGTCTGACTTAGTGTTTTCCCACACATCCGTTGAGGCTGTACGTGGCTTGTTGATGAGCTGTTCTGTAGAGCTCGGTCACGTCCAGTGATGGGGAAACACTTGATCTACGTCAGAAGGTGATTCAGTGGCTTTGGTTTGACATTTAATCTGCCTGGAAGCAACTAGTGAGGTTGGTAATATGAGGTGTTGAGTACCTGGATCAAAGAGAAGTGGTTATCTGTCAGACATCTGGATATGAGTGTTTCCAGAACGTTATCTAGATAGTGAGTGTTTCCAGGACATCCATTCTTGGTTTGGCCGTCTTGTCAGTGTTATCTAGACCAACCTATACCTATCCTGTACCAGCCTTGTCAGTACGTTTACACTAAGTTTTAGCCAATACTGATGCATATTTAAATGTTTTTGATATAGATTTATTTAATTAACAGTGAATAGAGTACATTAAAATCAATGAAGCACGCTAAGAAGATTATGTGAATATTGCATCGTTTGATGCTGACGGGACAAAGCTATAATATTATGTTTTCACCGTTTTGTTCCAAGTTAATGTCGTTGGTTTGATATTGAAAGATAAATTCATAGGAATAGAAGCTCTAACCCTGGTCATTTGACTGGTACACTCACAATGGCTGCCTGATTGTGACTCAATCGTTTCCATGGTATTTTGGAATGTTCTATCAACTGCTGGTTTGCCACGGTAATGTGAAACATTTATTCAAATGATGTGGCTCATACAATGGCATGTATTGTTTTTGTATTGTCAGTTGACGTCACAGTCCCAATTCAAGGGTACACTTCCTACTTGTACTTCCTGGCATGGGTCTAGGTTGAAGATGGGAATATTTTAAGACCTAGGCATGGGTACACTTCCTACTTGGTACTTCCTGGCAATGGGTCTAGGTTGAAGATGGGAATATTTTAAGACCTAGGCATGGGTACACTCAATGTCTACCAGTCCACCTATTATGTCAACATTGACTTGGGAGACTATTTCTATGGATAAATTACTATCAAGGTTCAGATTTGGTTCTAATGGAAGGATTGACTTGGTTTTAAATCGGTGTTAATATGGTTGTAAAATGTTTGAAATTTGGGAATGGTCCAAACTATATCTTGAATGTTCTGTAAAATTTCCTAAATATTCAAAGTGAAGTTTTGAACTTGAAAAATTGAACTATCCAATATCAAGATGTATTAAATCAAGAAGTTTTGTTGATGCATCTGTAAGAACTGAAATAGCCAGTCCTCATCTTGGTGTTTCAGTGGCATTTTAAGTCCTCACTCTCCTGAAAAACTGTAATTATGTAAATACAATTATTTTGGAAATAAACATTTTCAAAACCTGAAAAGGGGCCTTTGGCTTTTTCTTACTAAGAAATGAAAAACGTATTATACACATTACAATGGCAAATGAATTGGTAACTTAAATAAAACTAAACCGGTTAAATCATTGGATGTTAATTGTTTTGAAAATGTAATGCGTCCATTATAACAAGGTTAAACACGTGGTTTACACACCAAGGCTTGTTGCAGTGGAGGACGGGGATGAGGAAGAGGAGGACAACTAAGATGTGGAATTATCATTTTCCTACAGTATCTGGACAAAGACGTTAGTTCAAATGCAATGATAACATATAGATCTATATGTTATTACATTCTACATCTTGTAAATCAGTTGAGAAGCTCGACAGACGCCTAATGAAATGCATGATGTCCAAGAGGGGTAGATATCTCAACTTGTGTAATATGTCAATTTAACAATATGTCTATTCAGTTTGCTTTGAATACATTTGTGGAAAGTTGGGGGGGGGGGGGGACAAAAAACACGTGGTGACCCACCTGATGGATACAAAATATATTTTTTATTTGATTTATACGAAAAGGGCCCTTCTGTCGCTAAGCAACCCGGGGACGCGCGACCACTGCACCAGCTGCTGCACTGCGGCACCGGAAAAAGCGGAATCAACGCAACATAATATTGTTTTTGGGGGGGACGACGTTACAACGACCGGCGGTTTGTTATCTAAACGTCATTACCGAGCGTTTTAGGGTGTTTCCATCCCGTATGCAATGCTGATTGAATGTCTTGTCTGTCCATCAACTCGTCCCCGGGATGATACTGCAGAGAGAGTGCCGCTAGCTCGGTAGTAGCATTAGCGTTAAACGTGGATGACGGCTACTGTACACCGGAACGTCCTATCATCCGGACCACAGAAGAATCAGGTGTCATCATTGAATCAGTAAGATACTAGATACTATAATACAAACGTATCGTATTTAGCTTCTAGTACAGTGATGTGCACTATAGGTAGCTAGCTTGCTAGAATAAGCTGCCGACAAAAAAATGCCATTACATTTGCGTTGGACAGTTCGACTACAGCCAAAGGGGGCCTTCCAAGGGACGACAATCCATCCTTGTTACAAGAAGATAATCGACGTTGCCAAAAGTATGTGTGCGCTGTTCACGGCGTATGCTATTGACAGTCAGCTTTTCAATGACAACGGTGGGACAAAGTAGGAGTAGCCTATTCCAGAATTTGGTTTCGAGATGCTGTTGGATTGTCAAGGCTTTCTATACATGCTCTTGTTATTCTTATGTATCTATGTCAAGTAGACCGTCCCATTTACTATTGTCGATTGAAGAAACCGCAGCTTTCTGTGCGCATAAAGTTGCCTCCACCCTTGTATGATAATGTCATATCACTGAGTCTACCTTTAACAGAATAATGCTCTGATCTCTCACCCTTCAGACGTAATAATGTATGATAATGTCATATCACTGAGTCTACCTTTAACAGAATAATGCTCTGATCTCTCACCCTTCAGACGTAATAATGTATGATGGTGTCATATCACTGAGTCTACCTTTAACATAATAATGCTCTGATCTCTCACCCTTCAGACGTAATAATGTGTGATAATGTCATATCACTGAGTCTACCTTTAACAGAATAATGCTCTGATCTCTCACCCTTCAGACGTAATAATGTATGATAATGTCATATCACTGAGTCTACCTTTAACAGAATAATGCTCTGATCTCTCACCCTTCAGACGTAATAATGTATGATGGTGTCATATCACTGAGTCTACCTTTAACAGAATAATGCTCTGATCTCTCACCCTTCAGACGTAATAATGTGTGATGGTGTCATATCACTGAGTCTACCTTTAACAGAATAATGCTCTGATCTCTCTCTCACCCTTCAGACGTAATAATGTGTGATAATGTCATATCACTGAGTCTACCTTTAACAGAATAATGCTCTGACCTCTCTCTCACCCTTCAGACGTAATAATGTGTGATAATGTCATATCACTGAGTCTACCTTTAACAGAATAATGCTCTGATCTCTCACCCTTCAGACGTAATAATGTATGATGGTGTCATATCACTGAGTCTACCTTTAACAGAATAATGCTCTGATCTCTCACCCTTCAGACGTAATAATGTATGATAATGTCATATCGCTGAGTCTACCTTTAACAGAATAATGCTCTGATCTCTCTCTCACCCTTCAGATGTAATAATGTATGATGGTGTCATATCACTGAGTCTACCTTTAACAGAATAATGCTCTGATCTCTCACCCTTCAGACGTAATAATGTATGATGGTGTCATATCACTGAGTCTACCTTTAACAGAATAATGCTCTGATCTCTCACCCTTCAGACGTAATAATGTATGATGGTGTCATATCACTGAGTCTACCTTTAACAGAATAATGCTAGGTGGGTGATCTCTCACCCTTCAGACGTAATAATGTATGATAATGTCATATCGCTGAGTCAACCTTGATCTCTCACCCTTCAGACGTAATAATGTATGATAATGTCATATCGCTGAGTCAACCTTGATCTCTCACCCTTACCTGCCGACAGACATGAGTCGTTACTGCACCCTGAACAACAACTTTCCCAATGACAACAACCTCCTGGCCCTGGACATGGTGCTGAGCTCTCTCTGGAGCATTCCACAGCCCATCAACTGGGACAACGTGGCCATGCTGGTCCCTGGCTTCACACCCAAGGAGGTAAGCTCTACATGCACTGCACATTGGGACAATAAACATAGTGATTGATTGAAGCTATAGTAGCTAACGGCTACAGTGCGAACCCCGGTCTCCCAGTCTGTAGGCAAGCTTGCTAACCACTGCGCCCACTAAGGAGAGATCGTAAAAGGCTATTAGCCTGGTCTGAGATCTGTCTGTGTTGTCTTACCAACTCCCTATGGTCACTGTTTGGCGTGACGGGTAGCCTCGAGGTAAGAGTTTTGAGCCAGTAATCTAAATTTCGAATCCTAGAGCCAACAAGGTGAAAAATCTGCCGCTGTGCTCTTCAGCAAGGCACTTAACCGCAATTGGAAAATGGTGACCCTAGACTTGACCCCACTGTCCACGTCTGTTTCAGGGGGAGTTGGGATAGGCTAGAAACACATTTCCATTGCACTTGTACACGTGTGTCACATGATAAATAGAAACGCCCACCAATCTCTGTTGTCAGCTGTACTATACCTTAGTTGAGTTTGGACTGCTGTTGAATGTTGTGCCGGGGTTACCGGAACCCAGATGATGTGGTCTGAGGGTTGTTGTTGTTATCATGGTATAGCAGTGACATGGTTGCCATGGTGTTTGTCGTGCCTACCTTCAGTGTGCGCAGAGGTTCGAGGAGCTGAAGAGCACCGGAGGGTTCCATCACGTGGACGACCAATGCAACGCGCTGACGGCAGGAGGCTCCTCCCCTGTGGACTACATCAAATCCACACTATTGGACACCACGGGAGACGTGGGGGAGACGCGGACCAATCAGTGCTCCATCTCAGTGACGGGTGAGGCTGACTGGTGTTGATGTGCTAGTGCATATGTAGTGGTTTGGGGAACTATGTCTGTGATGATGAGCCTGCCTAGCGTAGTAGCTGCTGGGGGTCAGCCTGCCTAACGTAGGAGCTGCTGGGGGTCAGCCTGCCTAACGTAGGAGCTGCTGGGGATCAGCCTGCCTAACGTAGGAGCTGCTGGGGGTCAGCCTGCCTAGCGTAGTAGCTGCTGGGGGTCAGCCTGCCTAACGTAGGAGCTGCTGGGGGTCAGCCTGCCTAACGTAGGAGCTGCTGGGGATCAGCCTGCCTAACGTAGGAGCTCCTGGGGGTCAGCCTGCCTAGCGTAGGAGCTGCTGGGGATCAGCCTGCCTAACGTAGGAGCTGCTGGGGATCAGCCTGCCTAACGTAGGAGCTGCTGGGGATCAGCCTGCCTAACGTAGGAGCTGCTGGGGGTCAGCCTGCCTAACGTAGGAGCTGCTGGGGATCAGCCTGCCTAACGTAGGAGCTGCTGGGGGTCAGCCTGCCTAACGTAGGAGCTGCTGGGGATCAGCCTGCCTAACGTAGGAGCTGCTGGGGGTCAGCCTGCCTAACGTAGGAGCTGCTGGGGATCAGCCTGCCTAACGTAGGAGCTGCTGGGGATCAGCCTGCCTAACGTAGGAGCTGCTGGGGATCAGCCTGCCTAACGTAGTAGCTGCTGGGGATCAGCCTGCCTAACGTAGGAGCTGCTGGGGGTCAGCCTGCCTAACGTAGGAGCTGCTGGGGATCAGCCTGCCTAACGTAGGAGCTGCTGGGGGGTCAGCCTGCCTAACGTAGGAGCTGCTGGGGGTCAGCCTGCCTAACGTAGGAGCTGCTGGGGGATCAGCCTGCCTAACGTAGGAGCTGCTGGGGATCAGCCTGCCTAACGTAGGAGCTGCTGGGGGTCAGCCTGCCTAACGTAGGAGCTGCTGGGGATCAGCCTGCCTACGTAGGAGCTGCTGGGGGTCAGCCTGCCTAACGTAGGAGCTGCTGGGGGTCAGCCTGCCTAACGTAGGAGCTGCTGGGGGTCAGCCTGCCTAACGTAGGAGCTGCTGGGGATCAGCCTGAAAATTAGAAATAGTAACACAATAAATAACAGAAAATGATTATAATATAGTATATATATATATATATATATACTATTATAATAATGAGACTATATACAAGGAGTACCAGTACCCCTGTAGTATTAAAATAATGAGACTATATACAAGGAGTACCAGTACCCCTGTAGTATTATAATAATGAGACTATATACAAGGAGTACCAGTACCCCTGTAGTATTATAATAATGAGACTATATACAAGGAGTACCAGTACCCCTGTAGTATTATAATAATGAGACTATATACAAGGAGTACCAGTACCCCTGTAGTATTATAATAATGAGACTATATACAAGGAGTACCAGTACCCCTGTAGTATTATAATAATGAGACTATATACAAGGAGTACCAGTACCCCTGTAGTATTATAATCATGAGACTATATACAAGGAGTACCAGTACCCCTGTAGTATTATAATCATGAGACTATATACAAGGAGTACCAGTACCCCTGTAGTATTATAATAATGAGACTATATACAAGGAGTACCAGTACCCCTGTAGTATTATAATAATGAGACTATATACAAGGAGTACCAGTACCCCTGTAGTATTATAATAATGAGACTATATACGGTGGGGAGAACAAGTATTTGACACACTGCCGATTTTGCAGGTTTTCCTACTCACAAAGCATGTAGAGGTCTTGAAATTTTTATCATAGGTACACTTCAACTGTGAGAGACTGAATCTAAAACAAAAATCCAGAAAATCACATTATGATTTTTAAGTAATTCATTTGTATTTTATTGCATGACATAAGTATTTGATACATCAGAAAAGCTAAACTTAATATTTGGTACAGAAACCTTTGTTTGCAATTACAGAGATCATACGTTTCCTGTAGTTCTTGACCAGGTTTGCACACACTGCAGCAGGGATTTTGGCCCAATCCTCCATACAGACCTTCAGGTTTCTGGGCTGTCGCTGGGCAATACGGATTTTCAGCTCCCTCCAAAGATTTTCTATTGGGTTCAGGTCTGGAGACTGGCTAGGCCACTCCAGGACCTTGAGATGCTTCTTACGGAGCCACTCCTTAGTTGCCCTGGCAGTGTGTTTCGGGTCGTTGTCATGCTGGAAGACCCAGCCACGACCCATCTTCAATGCTCTTACTGAGGGAAGGAGGTTGTTGGCCAAGATTTCACGATACATGGCCCCATCCATCCTCCCCTCAATACGGTGCAGTCGTCCAGTCCCCTTTGCAGAAAAACATCCCCAAATAATTATGTTTCCACCTCCATGCTTCACGGTTGGGATGGTGTTCTTGGGGTTGTACTTATCCTTCTTCTTCCTCCAAACACGGAGAGTGGAGTTTAGACCAAAAAGCTCTATTTTTGTCTCATCAGACCACATGACCTTCTCCCATTCCTCTGGATCATCCAGATGGTCATTGGCAAACTTCAGACGGGCCTGGACATGCGCTGGCTTCAGCAGGGGGACCTTGCGTCCGCTGCAGGATTTTAATCCATGATGGCGTAGTGTGTTACTAATGGTTTTCTTTGAGACTGTGGTCCCAGCTCTCTTCAGGTCATTGACCAGGTCCTGCCGTGTAGTTCTGGGTTGATCCCTCACCTTCCTCATGATCATTCATGCCCCACGAGGTGAGATCTTGCATGGAGCCTGGAGCCCCAGACCGAGGGTGATTGACCGTCATCTTGACCTTCTTCCATTTTCTAATAATGGTGCTTGCCTATTGTCCTGTAGCCCATCCCAGTCTTGTGCAGGTCTACAATTTTATCGCTGATGTCCTTACACAGCTCTCTGGTCTTGGCCATTGTGGAGAGGTTGGAGTCTGTTTGATTGAGTGTGTGGACAGGTGTCTTTTATACAGGTAACGAGTTCAAACAGGTGCAGTTAATATAGGTAATGATTGGAGAACAGGAGGGCTTCTTAAAGAAAAACTAACAGGTCTGTGAGAGCCGGAATTCTTACTGGTTGGTAGGTGAACAAATACTTATGTCATGCAATAAAATGCAAATTAATTACTTAAAAATCATACAATGTGATTTTCTGGATTTTTGTTTTAGATTCTGTCTCTCACAGTTGAAGTGTACCTATGATAAAAATTACAGACCTCTACATGCTTTGTAAGTAGGAAAACCTGCAAAATCGGCAGTGTATCAGATAGAACAGAACAGTCTATGGGCTGGGGTATATAGGTCCTGGATGACAGCACCACCAAGCGTCCTTGTGATCGAGGGCGGTGCAGTTGCCATACCAAGCGGTGATGCAGCCAGTCAAGATGCTAAAGTTCTATGTCCAATGTAGCAGGCAGTAAGACCTGAAGACTCTTCATGTCTGAACATCTAGGCTTTAGTTCAGGGTCAGGGTTAGTACACAGTCTTGTTTGGTGCCTCCACTCTCCAGGCCTGGCGGTGAACCCTTCAAGAGGTGGCTCGGTAGAGAAGGAGAGCAGGGAGTCTGCAGAGGAGGGCGAGAAGCCCCAGGAGGGGAAAGGGTGAGTGCCTGGTCTAACTACCGTCAAACAGAAATACACTGTTAACCAGTCCAGCTCATGTCAAGGTGATCAAAGAGTTTCATAGAGCAGGATCAAGAACTTAGTCTGCTAACAAATACTCAAATGTACTCTAATACAAAAATCAAGAGTTATTCCTCTCTGTCTCTGTGTGTGTCTGCCTGCCTGTCTGCCTGCCTGTCTGCCTGCCTGTCTGCCTGCCTGTATCTCTCTCCCCACGCAGGCCCAATATGGTGATCCACGTGTGTGACGAGGCTAAGAACCTGAAGCAGGACTTCATGTGTCCCCGTGACCTTCTGATCAACGAGATGCGTTACTTTGCTGAGTACCTCTCTGTTGACACCCAGCGCTGGGAGGAGGTGGACATCTCTGTGCACTGTGACGTGCAGATCTTCGACTGGCTCATGAACTACGTCAAGAGGCACAAAATGGCCGTCGATGGCAACCATGACAAACCCAAGCTCGGTAAAGAGTTGAATATCTGCTCTCGCATCATACGTACTGTAGCTACATACACTGATGCCTGTACAGTACCATACCATCACTTACCTGGGCGTGGCAAATGGTAACCATGGAGACGACAGTGATGTGGTCACTAATAGCGGTGTGCTTGTTGGTTGGCCTGGCAGTGTGTTTGGTCAGTATGTGGTGTTTGTTGGTTGTGTGTTAACATCGGTTGGTTATGTGGTGTTTGTTGGTTGTGTGTGTTAACATCGGTTGGTTACGTGGTGTTTGTTGGTTGTGTGTTAACATCGGTTGGTTACGTGGTGTTTGTTGGTTGTGTGGTTACAGAGCCCAGCAATGTGATCTCAATCCTCATCTCCTCCGAGTTCTTGAAGATGGACACGTTAGTAAGTGTTGTAATGGCGGGAGCTGGGGTTGCTATGGCAGTTCCAATGTACTGTACGTTTCGGGGGCCCTGGTTTTCTGTTGTAGTTGAAAAACGAATGCAAAGTTGTTGAGGTTGGGGAAAAGGCTATTGGGAACTATTGGGAACCTTTTACAACAAAATAAAATATGTTGGACTGATTTTTGGCGAGGAATGAAACCTCTCGCTTTGCCTCTTCCTCTCTGCTACAGTAAATGAACCAGCAAGCTCTTGTTGGTCGTTAAATAAAATGGCACTCATCAACAAAACAGAAAACCAATCAGCTAATAGGCTTCTCTCTTCACTTTAGTCTGAAACAGAAAACGAAGGGCCTTTGGAACGCTTCACTTCCTGTTGCATGGTTACAGAAAACGAAGGGTCTTTGGAACTCTTCACTTCCTGTTGCATGGTTACAGAAAACGAAGGGTCTTTGGAACGCTTCACTTCCTGTTGCATGGTTACAGAAAACGAAGGGCCTTTGGAACGCTTCACTTCCTGTTGCATGGTTACAGAAAACGAAGGGCCTTTGGAACGCTTCACTTCCTGTTGCATGGTTACAGAAAACGAAGGGTCTTTGGAACGCTTCACTTCCTGTTGCATGGTTACAGAAAACGAAGGGTCTTTGGAACGCTTCACTTCCTGTTGCATGGTTACAGAAAACGAAGGGCCTTTGGAACGCTTCACTTCCTGTTGCATGGTTACAGAAAACGAAGGGCCTTTGGAACGCTTCACTTCCTGTTGCATGGTTACAGAAAACGAAGGGCCTTTGGAACGCTTCACTTCCTGTTGCATGGTTACAGAAAACGAAGGGCCTTTGGAACGCTTCACTTCCTGTTGCATGGTTACAGAAAACGAAGGGCCTGTGACAGTACAGCTGTATACTGTACTGTCACATGTTGACCTCTCATAGATGGAGGAGTGCATTCAGTCACATGTTGACCTCTCATAGGTGGAGGAGTGTATTCAGTCACATGTTGACCTCTCATAGGTGAAGGAGTGCATTCAGTCACATGTTGACCTCTCATAGGTGGAGGAGTGCATTCAGCCACATGTTGACCTCTCATAGGTGGAGGAGTGCATTCAGCCACATGTTGACCTCTCATAGGTGGAGGAGTGCATTCAGTCACATGTTGACCTCTCATAGGTGGAGGAGTGCATTCAGCCACATGTTGACCTCTCATAGGTGGAGGAGTGCATTCAGCCACATGTTGACCTCTCATAGGTGGAGGAGTGCATTCAGTCACATGTTGACCTCTCATAGGTGGAGGAGTGCATCCAGTACTGTCACAAGCACATGAGTGCCATCGTGGCCACACCCTGCAACATGAATTGCATCAACAGTAACCTGGCAGCGGACATGTCTGACCTGTTCAGCCACAACGAGGCAGACGACATCACGGACAGAAAAGACAAGTTCAAAAGGTAGACCTAGTGATGTTGTCCTGGGAGACGGATCATGCTGCTTCAGCCAACACCTTTCTTTTCTCCCTTTCCTCAGTAAGTTATTCCAGAAGAAAATTGAGTGTCTCTTCGATCCTGACTATAAGAACCGGGACTCCCCAGGCAACGCATCAACTCTGTACAGGTGTGTGGCAGCTCTGGGATGCGCAACTGTCTGTCTGTCATTGGTCTTATTCATTTGGGCACACAACAGAAAACCTTTTGCGTCACAAACCGAAAAATGAGCGTTTCTTACTGGCCAAGTGTAGGTCCAGATCCTTACCTGTTTAGTCTGTTTGGTTCCCAATGAATGCGACCTCATGTTAACTTAGCTTCACCACCGAACTGCAACTTGTCTTTCCCAGGTGTGCTCTGTGCCTGAAACTGCTGACCAAGGACACAGAGCGGAAGATCTCCTGCATCCCAGGGAAGATCAACATCAACCCTCGAGGAGACATAACCTACACTCACAGCAGGTCCTGTACCACCCAGTTTACACCTTGGTTGTGGGTTCCATTCCCTCTGTGGCCACCCATAGGTCAAATGTAAGCGTGCAGGACTGTAAAGGGTCTATCAGAGTACCACATTTGGACGCCATTTTGAAACAGCAGTGTTCTAGAATATTGGACCATTGTCTTTCATGCTTCTTGAGTTCTCAGCTCAAACAATTTCTCAACTGTCACCACATTCCATTGAATGGAGGACGTGTACTGGAGAGTTGTTGGTTGGGATTTTTGGGGAGGTGCACGTTCGGGAGGTGGAGGAGTGCATTCAGCCACATGTTGACCTCTCATAGGTGGAGGAGTGCATTCAGCCACATGTTGACCTCTCATAGGTGGAGGAGTGCATTCAGTCACATGTTGACCTCTCATAGGTGGAGGAGTGCATCCAGTACTGGGAGGTGCGTGGCCCCGCGGGTGATGGTCTCCTAGCTGCGTGGCCCCGCGGGTGATGGTCTCCTAGCTGCGTGGCCCCGCGGGTGATGGTCTCCTAGCTGCGTAGCCATGTCCCAATGGGACCAACACCTCTCAGCGTCTGTGGACTGTGATTTACGGTTGTCGCTTTGGATAAGAACTGGTGCTGTATTTATTTTGGACCTTTATTTAACCAGGCAAGTCAGTTAAGAACTAATTGTTATTAACAGTGGGGTTAACTGGTCTAGGAACAGTGGGTTAACTGGTCTAGGAACAGTGGGTTAACTGGTCTAGGAACAGTGGGTTAACTGGTCTAGGAACAGTGGGTTAACTGGTCTAGGAACAGTGGGTTAACTGGTCTAGGAACAGTGGGTTAACTGGTCTAGGAACAGTGGGTTAACTGGTCTAGGAACAGTGGGTTAACTGCCTTGTTCAGGGGCAGAACGACAGATTTGTACCTTGTCAGCTCGGGGATTGAACTTGCAGCCTTCCGGTTACTAGTCCAACACTCTAACCACTAGGCTACCCTGCCGTCCCTACACTCTAACCACTAGGCCACCCTGCCATCCCTACACTCTAACCACTAGGCCACCCTGCCGTCCCTACACTCTAACCACTAGGCCACCCTGCCATCCCTACACTCTAACCACTAGGCCACCCTGCCGTCCCTACACTCTAACCACTAGGCTACCCTGCCGTCCCTACACTCTAACCACTAGGCCACCCTGCCGTCCCTACACTCTAACCACTAGGCTACCCTGCCGTCCCTACACTCTAACCACTAGGCTACCCTGCCGTCCCTACACTCTAACCACTAGGCTACCCTGCCGTCCCTACACTCTAACCACTAGGCCACCCTGCCGTCCCTACACTCTAACCACTAGGCTACCCTGCCGTCCCTACACTCTAACCACTAGGCTACCCTTCCGTCCCTACACTCTAACCACTAGGCCACCCTGCCGTCCCTACACTCTAACCACTAGGCCACCCTGCCGTCCCTACACTCTAACCACTAGGCCACCCTGCCGTCCCTACACTCTAACCACTAGGACACCCTGCCGTCCCTACACTCTAACCACTAGGACACCCTGCCGTCCCTACACTCTAACCACTAGGCTACCTGCCGTCCCTACACTCTAACCACTAGGCTACCTGCCGTCCCTACACTCTAACCACTAGGCTACCTGCCGTCCCTACACTCTAACCACTAGGCCACCCTGCCGTCCCTACACTCTAACCACTAGGCCACCCTGCCGTCCCTACACTCTAACCACTAGGACACCCTGCCGTCCCTACACTCTAACCACTAGGACACCCTGCCGTCCCTACACTCTAACCACTAGGCTACCCTGCCATCCCTACACTCTAACCACTAGGCTACCCTGCCATCCCTACACTCTAACCACTAGGCTACCCTGCCGTCCCTTCACTCTAACCACTAGGACACCCTGCCGTCCCTACACTCTAACCACTAGGACACCCTGCCGTCCCTACACTCTAACCACTAGGCTACCCTGCCATCCCTACACTCTAACCACTAGGCCACCCTGCCATCCCTACACTCTAACCACTAGGCTACCCTGCCGTCCCTACACTCTAACCACTAGGCCACCCTGCCATCCCTACACTCTAACCACTAGGCCACCCTGCCATCCCTACACTCTAACCCCTAGGCTACCCTGCCGTCCCTACACTCTAACCACTAGGCTACCCTGCCATCCCTACACTCTAACCACTAGGCCACCCTGCCATCCCTACACTCTAACCACTAGGCTACCCTGCCGTCCCTACACTCTAACCACTAGGCTACCCTGCCGTCCCTACACTCTAACCACTAGGCTACCCTGCCGTCCCTACACTCTAACCACTAGGACACCGTGCCGCTCTATGGCTTATAATAATGATTTCTGCTCTATTGGTCACATACACTTGGTTAGCAGATCTTATTGGTCACATACACATGGTTAGCAGATGTTAATGGTCACATACACATGGTTAGCAGATGTTAATGGTCACATACACTTGGTTAGCAGATCTTATTGGTCACATACACATGGTTAGCAGATGTTAATGGTCACATACACTTGGTTAGCAGATCTTATTGGTCACATACACAGGGTTAGCAGATGTTATTGGTCACATACACTTGGTTAGCAGATCTTATTGGTCACATACACTTGGTTAGCAGATGTTAATGGTCACATACACAGGGTTAGCAGATGTTATTGGTCACATACACATGGTTAGCAGATGTTAATGGTCACATACACAGGGTTAGCAGATGTTATTGGTCACATACACATGGTTAGCAGATGTTAATGGTCACATACACAGGGTTAGCAGATCTTATTGGTCACATACACAGGGTTAGCAGATGTTAATGCGAGTGCAGCGAAATACTTGTGCTTCTAGTTCCGACTGTGCAGTAATATCTAACAAGTAATCTAACAAATTCCACAACAACTACCTAATACACACATCTATGACAGAGCGTCATAGAATAAATAGTATAAAATACAGTATATACATATGAGATGAGTAATGCAAGATATGTAAACATGACAAAAGTGGCATTATTCAAGTGACTAGTGATCTATTTATTAAAGTGGCCAGTGATTTAAAGTCTGTATGTAGGTAGCAGCCTCTCTGTGTTAGTGATGGCTGTTTAACAGTCTGACTGACGGCCTTGAGATAGAAGCTGTTTTTCAGTCTCTCGGTCCCAGCTTTGATGCACCTGTACTGACCTCGCCTTCTGGATGATAGCGGGGTGAACAGGCAGTAGCTTGGGTGGTTGTTGTCTTTGATGAACTTTTTGGCCTTCCTGTGACATCGGGTGCTGTAGGTGTCCTGGAGGGCAGGTAGTTTTCCCCCGGTGATGCGTTGTGCAGACCTCACTACCCTCTGGAGAGCCCTGTGGTTGTGGGCGGTGCAGTTGCCGTACCAGGCGGTGATACAGCCCCACAGGATGCTCTCAATGGTTTTAGATGACGAGCCTAATTTCTTCAGCCTCACTGCACTGTCTTTTAAGTTTGTCCTTGATGTGTACCCCGAGGAACTTGAACCGTTCCACCTCCCGTCGATGTGGATTAGGGGGTGCTCCCTCTGCTGTTACACCCCCTGGACAGGACACTAGTCTATTTCCTCAGTACACCCCCTGGACAGGACACTAGTCTATCACCTCAGTACACCCCCTGGACAGGACACTAGTCTATCACCTCAGTACACCCCCTGGACAGGACACTAGTCTATTTCCTCAGTACACCCCCTGGACAGGACACTAGTCTATCACCTCAGTACACCCCCTGGACAGGACACTAGTCTATCACCTCAGTACACCCCCTGGACAGGACACTAGTCTATCACCTCAGTACACCCCCTGGACAGGACACTAGTCTATCACCTCAGTACACCCCCTGGACAGGACACTAGTCTATCACCTCAGTACACCCCCTGGACAGGACACTAGTCTATCACCTCAGTACACCCCCTGGACAGGACACTAGTCTATCACAGGGCCTTACCCCCAATTTATCTCCTTAATGCAGAGTGACGAGCAGAACTCCTGACCTTCCAGTCTCAGGGTGGACACTGAGTTGGTTCCAAGGACCAGGCTGGACAACATTGATTTGTGGTTCCAGAAACATGTACAGAATAAAGGAGAGTCATTTCTATCACTACCTCTGGTCTGTAGGCAGGAGAGATGGGAGGTCCATGATCTATCACTACCTCTGGTCTGTAGGCAGGAGAGATGGGAGGTCCATGATATATCACTACCTCTGGTCTGTAGGCAGGAGAGATGGGAGGTCCATGATCTATCACTACCTCTGGTCTGTAGGCAGAAGAGATGGGAGGTCCATGATCTATCACTACCTCTGGTCTGTAGGCAGAAGAGATGGGAGGTCCATGATCTATCACTACCTCTGGTCTGTAGGCAGAAGAGATGGGAGGTCCATGATCTATCACTACCTCTGGTCTGTAGGCAGAAGAGATGGGAGGTCCATGATCTATCACTACCTCTGGTCTGTAGGCAGAAGAGATGGGAGGTCCATGATCTATCACTACCTCTGGTCTGTAGGCAGAAGAGATGGGAGGTCCATGATCTATCACTACCTCTGGTCTGTAGGCAGAAGAGATGGGAGGTCCATGATCTATCACTACCTCTGGTCTGTAGGCAGAAGAGATGGGAGGTCCATGATCTATCACTACCTCTGGTCTGTAGGCAGAAGAGATGGGAGGTCCATGATCTATCACTACCTCTGGTCTGTAGGCAGAAGAGATGGGAGGTCCATGATCTATCACTACCTCTGGTCTGTAGGCAGAAGAGATGGGAGGTCCATGATCTATCACTACCTCTGGTCTGTAGGCAGAAGAGATGGGAGGTCCATGATCTATCACTACCTCTGGTCTGTAGGCAGGAGAGATGGGAGGTCCATGATCTATCACTACCTCTGGTCTGTAGGCAGAAGAGATGGGAGGTCCATGATCTATCACTACCTCTGGTCTGTAGGCAGAAGAGATGGGAGGTCCATGATCTATCACTACCTCTGGTCTGTAGGCAGAAGATATGGGAGGTCCATGATCTATCACTACCTCTGGTCTGTAGGCAGAAGAGATGGGAGGTCCATGATCTATCACTACCTCTGGTCTGTAGGCAGGAGAGATGGGAGGTCCATGATCTATCACTACCTCTGGTCTGTAGGCAGAAGAGATGGGAGGTCCATGATCTATCACTACCTCTGGTCTGTAGGCAGAAGAGATGGGAGGTCCATGATCTATCACTACCTCTGGTCTGTAGGCAGAAGAGATGGGAGGTCCATGATCTATCACTACCTCTGGTCTGTAGGCAGAAGAGATGGGAGGTCCATGATCTATCACTACCTCTGGTCTGTAGGCAGAAGAGATGGGAGGTCCATGATCTATCACTACCTCTGGTCTGTAGGCAGAAGAGATGGGAGGTCCATGATCTATCACTACCTCTGGTCTGTAGGCAGAAGAGATGGGAGGTCCATGATCTATCACTACCTCTGGTCTGTAGGCAGAAGAGATGGGAGGTCCATGATCTATCACTACCTCTGGTCTGTAGGCAGAAGAGATGGGAGGTCCATGATCTATCACTACCTCTGGTCTGTAGGCAGAAGAGATGGGAGGTCCATGATCTATCACTACCTCTGGTCTGTAGGCAGAAGATATGGGAGGTCCATGATCTATCACTACCTCTGGTCTGTAGGCAGAAGAGATGGGAGGTCCATGATCTATCACTACCTCTGGTCTGTAGGCAGAAGAGATGGGAGGTCCATGATCTATCACTACCTCTGGTCTGTAGGCAGAAGAGATGGGAGGTCCATGATCTATCACTACCTCTGGTCTGTAGGCAGAAGAGATGGGAGGTCCATGATCTATCACTACCTCTGGTCTGTAGGCAGAAGAGATGGGAGGTCCATGATCTATCACTACCTCTGGTCTGTAGGCAGAAGAGATGGGAGGTCCATGATCTATCACTACCTCTGGTCTGTAGGCAGAAGAGATGGGAGGTCCATGATCTATCACTACCTCTGGTCTGTAGGCAGGAGAGATGGGAGGTCCATGATCTATCACTACCTCTGGTCTGTAGGCAGAAGAGATGGGAGGTCCATGATCTATCACTACCTCTGGTCTGTAGGCAGAAGAGATGGGAGGTCCATGATCTATCACTACCTCTGGTCTGTAGGCAGAAGAGATGGGAGGTACATGATCTATCACTACCTCTGGTCTGTAGGCAGAAGAGATGGGAGGTCCATGATCTATCACTACCTCTGGTCTGTAGGCAGAAGAGATGGGAGGTCCATGATTACATGACAGGACTGTATGAGGAGCTGAAGTCCTGGGTGCTGGTCTACTGGAGGATCTGGGGAACCATCAACCACCTCACCTGCTCCCACTGCCAACAGGTAGGGGGGAGGGGGGGGGGGCTGTTTGTGTGTATGCATGCATACTCCAGGCATTTTATAATGCATCCAGAAAAAAACCGTGTGTGTGTGTGTGTCTCCAGGTGTTTGTGTGTGCAGAGCTGTCCCACTGTCGGTATCACCCAGAGGTTGTGTTGTACCCAGGCATGGGGGCAGAGCAGGGCTGGCACGGGACGGGCATCTACCCCTGCTGCAACCAGAGGACGCTACGCTTTGACCCCACCGGCATGCCCAAGGTAGGACCACACTGACCCCACCGGCATGCCCAAGGTAGGACCACACTGACCCCACCGGCATGCCCAAGGTAGGACCACACTGACCTCACCGGCATGCCCAAGGTAGGAACACACAGACCCCACCGGCATGCCCAAGGTAGGACCACACTGATCCCACCGGCATGCCCAAGGTAGGACCACACTGACCCCACCGGCATGCCCAAGGTAGGACCACACTGACCCCACCGGCATTCCCGAGGTAGGAACACACTCACACACACACTGACCCCACCGGCATGCCCGAGGTTGGACCACACTGATCCCACCGGCATGCCCGAGGTAGGACCACACTGATCCCACCGGCATGCCCAAGGTAGGAAAACACTCACACACACACTGACCCCACCGGCATGCCCGAGGTAGGACCCCACTGATCCCACCGGCATGCCCGAGGTAGGACCACACTGATCCCACCGGCATGCCCGAGGTAGGAACACACTCACACACACACTGATCCCACCGGCATGCCCAAGGTAGGAACACACTGATCCCACCGGCATTCCCGAGGGTAGGACCACACTCACACACACTTGGAGTTGTGAGGTGACCATGCTTTGAATAGTTTGCATCTCACACAATACATATTTTACACATTTCACACTTGAATCTTGTCAAACCGGTGTGTGTCTGTCTGTCTCAGGGCTGTAAGATGCGGGACCACATAGTGAATGTGTCAGACAGTGGAGACTGTACTGGGGACCACCAGGTAAACTCAGCCCAGACCAGACTGCTCAACGACCTGCTACTACACAGAGAGACAGTGTGTGTACCCAACACACCCCTACCAGAGACAGGGTAAGAGACAGTGTGTGTACCCAACACACCCCTACCAGAGACAGGGTAAGAGACAGTGTGTGTACCCAACACACCCCTACCAGAGACAGGGTAAGAGACAGTGTGTGTACCCAACACACCCCTACCAGAGACAGGGTAAGAGACAGTGTGTGTACCCAACACACCCCTACCAGAGACAGGGTAAGAGACAGTGTGTGTACCCAACACACCCCTACCAGAGACAGGGTAAGAGACAGTGTGTGTACCCAACACACCCCTACCAGAGACAGGGTAAGAGACAGTGTGTGTACCCAACACACCCCTACCAGAGACAGGGTAAGAGACAGTGTGTGTACCCAACACACCCCTACCAGAGACAGGGTAAGAGACAGTGTGTGTACCCAACACACCCCTACCAGAGACAGGGTAAGAGACAGTGTGTGTACCCAACACACCCCTACCAGAGACAGGGTAAGAGACAGTGTGTGTACCCAACACACCCCTACCAGAGACAGGGTAAGAGACAGTGTGTGTACCCAACACACCCCTACCAGAGACAGGGTAAGAGACAGTGTGTGTACCCAACACACCCCTACCAGAGACAGGGTAAGAGACAGTGTGTGTACCCAACACACCCCTACCAGAGACAGGGTAAGAGACAGTGTGTGTACCCAACACACCCCTACCAGAGACAGGGTAAGAGACAGTGTGTGTACCCAACACACCCCTACCAGAGACAGGGTAAGAGACAGTGTGTGTACCCAACACACCCCTACCAGAGACAGGGTAAGAGACAGTGTGTGTACCCAACACACCCCTACCAGAGACAGGGTAAGAGACAGTGTGTGTACCCAACACACCCCTACCAGAGACAGGGTAAGAGACAGTGTGTGTACCCAACACACCCCTACCAGAGACAGGGTAAGAGACAGTGTGTGTACCCAACACACCCCTACCAGAGACAGGGTAAGAGACAGTGTGTGTACCCAACACACCCCTACCAGAGACAGGGTAAGAGACAGTGTGTGTACCCAACACACCCCTACCAGAGACAGGGTAAGAGACAGTGTGTGTACCCAACACACCCCTACCAGAGACAGGGTAAGAGACAGTGTGTGTACCCAACACACCCCTACCAGAGACAGGGTAAGAGACAGTGTGTGTACCCAACACACCCCTACCAGAGACAGGGTAAGAGACAGTGTGTGTACCCAACACACCCCTACCAGAGACAGGGTAAGAGACTGTGTGTGTATTTTTGTATCTTATGGTAGGTTTTGCGTTTAGTGATACTCCCCTGTTCTCTCTCTGTGTATCTATGTGCCAGGCCTGTAGACTCCCCCTCCAGTGGTTCAGAGAGGGGGGAGAGAGGGGAGCGGGTACTGGACTGTGACATCCTGGTAGAGCCGGGGCTTCTGGGACTTCAGAGAGTAGAGGGTACCACCGTGAGTTTACAACTATTTATTTATTTATCCACGGCAAGTCAATTGAGATCAAATTCATCCTCACAATTAGAAGGATATGTTTTAAGAAACATTAGTGTGTTTTGCTCAAACTTGTTATTTACAATGACAACCAGACCTCATTGATATACTTATCTGGCTACACATCTGCCTACTAGCTACATTACTACAGAACATCTGATTTTAAACCGAACCACACTGCTAACCCTAATGCATATAATCAAACAAACTGTAAATGAAGACAAAAAAATACATTTTCGTTTTAAAGAATTTTTACAATATATCCAATTTTGACTTTACAGCTGGACTATCTTCAGAAATCACTCAGTTCTGCCTCCAGGGCAAGATTGATGACAATAAATGTCGACCTGCGCTTGATTTGTGGAGTCATAGTTATGCCTATAGTCTAACTCAACCTATAACAAATAGACTACAGTCTAACTCAACCTATATCAAATAGACTACAGTCTAACTCAACCTATATCAAATAGATGGACTCTCGTCCAACTAACTCAACCTATTGCTTTGCAGTTTTCCCTGTTGAAAAACTGGAGCCGGCAACTGGTAAGATCAACGTTTATTGTTTCCAAATGTAATTGTGCTGCAGTGTCCGTGTCTGTTTACTTGTGTTTGTGTGTATATGACGTGACATATCACAGTAGTGACATAGTATACCTTTGTACCACCAGAAGCCTGAGGGCCAGTCTGTTTGTGCTGTCATTGCCAACTCCTCATGCTTAGTTAATGATCAACGGTGTTAGTCTAGACACCAAACAGATCTGGGACCAGGCTATCTAAACCCTGATATGCCCTCCTTTGCCCTGTGTCAGAGGCAGCAGACGCTGCTGTCTGAGGATGAGGAGTATACCACGGGGTCAGAGGTCACTGAGGATGAGGTGGGGGATGAAGAGGAGGCCAGCAAGAAACAAGGTAGAGTAATTAGGCTCTCTAATTGGTTTATACTCTAATGGGAAAAACTGTATGTCTGAGAGGGATGAGGCAGAGGAAATAGCAAATACGTCTGACAACACAGCAGACTGGTAAACATAGAAATCACATAACTAAACAAAAAGAAGAAACTATACTATGAAAAAAAAAAAGTAAATTTTAATGAAATTCTAGGCAAAAAAAAGTAAACTCATCTGTCATTGAGGCAGAGGACTTGTTCATAACAAAACCTTTTAATATTACCAACCACTTTAATATTACCAACCACTTTAATATTACCAACCACTTAATATTACAACCACTTTAATATACCAACCACTTTAATATTACCAACCACTTTAATATTACCAACCACTTTAATATTACCAACCACTTTAATATTACCAACCACTTTAATATTACCAACCACTTTAATATTACCAACCACTTTAATATTACCAACCACTTTAATATTACCAACCACTTTAATATTACCAACCACTTTAATATTACCAACTACTTTAATATTACCAACCACTTTAATATTACCAACTACTTTAATATTACCAACCACTTTAATATTACCAACCACTTTAATATTACCAACCACTTTAATATTACCAATTACCAAACACTTTAATATTACCAACCACTTTAATCACTTTGTTGTTGACGAGATTAGCAAACTTAGGCATGACTTGCCAATAACAAATGCTGAGCCTTCATATTCACACTCACACTGACCCCACCGATGAAAAAACGTGTCATAACCCTTGTTTTGTCACTGTAAAGTGTGCCGGTATAGTCAGTCTTCTGATTCAGAGGTAAACAAAACACAGACCCTGCTCAACTCCCACCTCAAAAAACAAGGACATTTAAGGAATAAAAACCGAACAAGTGTAGACCAAATAATGAAAGACAAGCACTGTAGTTTTCAGTTCCACAAAGTGGATGTGGAAGAGGTGAACAAAATGGTTGCTAATCTATAAATAAGGACAAACCACCTGGTACCGACTACCTGGATGGTAAATTGCTAAGATTTGTAGTGGAATACATTGTGACTCCTGTTGGCCACATCTTCAATTTAAGTCCAGAAGACGGTGTGTCCTCAGACATGGAGAGGGGGCAAAGGTCATTCAGCTACCCAAGAATAGCAGAGTAATGGTTCAACCAGCCGATCAATCAGTCTCTTAGAAGTGCTTAGCAAACTTTTGGAAAAAATTGTCTGACCAAATACAAAGAAATTTGACAGAAAATTAATTAACAACAGACTTTCAGCATGCTTATAGGGAAGGGTACTCAACATGCTTGGCACTGACACAAATTACTGATGCTTGGCTGAAATAAATTGATAGTAAGAAGATTGTGGGAGTTGCTCTGTTAGACTTCAGTGCAGCTTTTGATGTCATTGATCGTAACCTATTGCTGAAAAAAAACGTAGTTGTAATGGATTTGCATCCTCTGCCTTATTATGGATTGAGAGTTACCTATCGAATAGAACACAGTTTTCATTAATGGAAGCCTCTCTCATCATGCAAATTCAGTTGACTGTGGTGTTCCGCAGGGCAGCCGACTAGGGACATTATTGTTTTCCATTTTTACTAATGACCTTCCACTGATTTTGAATAAAGCCTGTGTGTCTATGTACGCTGACGACTCCACGTCGGCTGCAACGGTAAAATAAATAACTGACACCCTTAAAATAAGGCTCCAGTTAGTTTTAGAATGGGTAACTAGCAATAGGCTGGTGATAAAAAATTAACACATATGTAAAGCAGTGTTTTTGGGACAAATCACTCTCTCAACGCTAAACCTCATTTAGATTTATTATTGAATTAATGTGTCGATTTAGCAAGTTAAGGAGACTAAACTGCTGGGTGCCACTCTAGATAGCAAGCTGTCATTAAAACATATAGACTCACTGGTTGCTAAAATGGGAAGAGGTCTGTGTAGTTTCACCTGGACTACTGCCCAGCTGTGGGGTCATGTGTAGTTTCACCTGGACTACTGCCCAGCTGTGGGGTCATGTGTAGTTTCACCTGGACTACTGCCCAGCTGTGGGGTCATGTGTAGTTTCACCTGGACTTACTGCCCAGCTGTGTGGTCATGTGTAGTTTCACCTGGACTACTGCCCAGCTGTGGGGTCATGTGTAGTTTCACCTGGACTACTGCCCAGCTGTGGGGTCATGTGTAGTTTCACCTGGACTACTGCCCAGCTGTGGGGTCATGTGTAGTTTCACCTGGACTACTGCCCAGCTGTGGGGTCATGTGTAGTTTCACCTGGACTACTGCCCAGCTGTGGGGTCATGTGTAGTTTCACCTGGACTACTGCCCAGCTGTGTGGTCATGTGTAGTTTCACCTGGACTACTGCCCAGCTGTGGGGTCATAGGTCAATTACAGTTGGTCCAGAACAAAACAGCAAGTATAGCACATCGATGGTCACGGAGGGCAATTGGCGGCATGCATGTTCCTGACAATCTCTCCTGGCTCAAAGTAGAGGAGAGTTTGACTGCATCACTATTGGTCTTTGTGCGAGGTGTTGAAGGTACAGAACTGTCTGTTCAAGCAGTTGGCACACAGTTCAGACACTCATCGGTACAACACAAGACATGCAACCAGAGATCTCTCCACAGTTCAGACACTCATCGGTACAACACAAGACATGCAACCAGAGATCTCTCCACAGTTCAGACACTCATCGGTACAACACAAGACATGCAACCAGAGATCTCTTCACAGTTCAGACACTCATCGGTACAACACAAGACATGCAACCAGAGATCTCTCCACAGTTCAGACACTCATCGGTTCAACACAAGACATGCAACCAGAGATCTCTTCACAGTTCAGACACTCATCGGTACAACACACGACATGCAACCAGAGATCTCTTCACAGTTCAGATACTCATCGGTACAACACAAGACATGCAACCAGAGATCTCTTCACAGTTCAGACACTCATCGGTACAACACAAGACATGCAACCAGATATCTCTCCACAGTTCAGACACTCATCGGTACAACACAAGACATGCAACCAGATATCTCTCCACAGTTCAGACACTCATCGGTACAACACAAGACATGCAACCAGATATCTCTCCACAGTTCAGATACTCATCGGTACAACACAAGACATGCAACCAGATATCTCTCCACAGTTCAGATACTCATCGGTACAACACAAGACATGCAACCAGATATCTCTCCACAGTTCAGATACTCATCGGTACAACACAAGACATGCAACCAGATATCTCTCCACAGTTCAGATACTCATCGGTACAACACAAGACATGCAACCAGATATCTCTCCACAGTTCAGATACTCATCGGTACAACACAAGACATGCAACCAGATATCTCTCCACAGTTCAGACACTCATCGGTACAACACAAGACATGCAACCAGAGATCTCTTCACAGTTCAGATACTCATCGGTACAACACAAGACATGCAGCCAGAGGTCTCTTCACAGTTCAGACACTCATCAGTACAACACAAGACATGCAACCAGAGGTCTCTTCAACAGTACCCAGGTCTAGAACAGAGGCTGGGAAACACACAGTATTAAATAGAGTCATGACTACATGGAACTCTCTGGTAACCCAGGTAACTCTAGCTAGCAATAAAACCAGATAAACAACACCTTACATCACAAAGGGGCCTGTGAAGAGACACAGCCATTTCATATATATTGTATTGTAATTGCACAGTACTATGTATTAGACCTAGATATGGTGTGTATCTACTGATATGTAGACTATGTGTGATGTTTTTAAATGTAGTTCAGTCCTTTAATAATGTTCTGTACTAAGTATTATGTCATGTCTCGTGGACCCCAGGAAGAGGAGCTGATACTGTGGCAGCGCCTAATGGGGATCCTATTCAATGCCAATTAGCAAAGAGGCTACCTTGTGTCCTCTCTCCTCACCTTCTGAAATCCAATTGGATGAGAAGGTCAGAGGGGAGGGACCTCTGACCTCATCTAATGGGTTTTTGAGAAGGAGGCAAGGATGCAAGGACACAAATCGAGATTCTCCCGATGTCATAAGACCACACTGTATGTCATGATGAATCCCCACTGTGTTTATTGAAATAAATAAATCTAAATGAAGGTGGGAGTAGCCCACTATAGCCAGCAGGTGGCAGTGTCGTATTGGTACATGGGCTGCTCATTTTGAAACTGCATTGGGTTTGTGGACATCTGTCTACAGCTATGAACTATCAGTTGTAATTGAATCATGAATGTATGTGGACACTGCTTATGGTTGTAACTACATATGGGTTTTCTATGTGTTCATTGTTAGCTGCTAAGAAGGCCAAGAAGTTGAGCAAACCTTTGAAGAGGCAGATGTCCTCACCCAATTTCCATCGCAAAGAGAAAGCAGTGGAGAAAGTGAGTTCACTCGTTTACCTCGTTTACCTGAGACTTAAATTATTGCAATTTTCTTACTTTTCCAAAATCTGTTGGTTGTTTACAGACCCCTTCGAGGGACAACACTCCATTCAGGTGAGCTCAACTTCATCAACTACATGCTTCTTCATCCAGTTCACCACTGTATCTCTGAAATGGTTTGTGTTTCCAGAGTGAGTGCCCAGAAGAGTAAGTGGGACAGCTCTCGCTCCATTCGCTACAACCAAGACGCCCAACGAGAGGAAGGTAACACAGGCCTCCGTTAACTTTGTGTGTGTTCCGATAGTTGTGTGCATTCTAATTGTTCTCTCTCTCTCTGCCTCTCTCTCTCTCTCTTTCTCTCTCTCACCCTCTCTCTCTCTTTCTCACTCTCTCTCACCCTCTCTCTCTCTCTCTCACCCTCTCTCTCTCTCACCCTCTCTCTCTCTCACCCTCTCTCTCTCTCTCTCTCTCTCTCTCTCTCTCTCTCACCCTCTCTCTCACCCTCTCTCTCTCTCTCACCCTCTCTCTCAACCTCTCTCTCTCTCGCACCCTCTCTCTCACCGTCTCGCACTCTCTCTCTCTCTCTCACCCTCTCTCTCACCCTCTCTCTCTCTCTCACCCTCTCTCTCTCTTTCTCACTCTCTCTCACCCTCTCTCTCTCTCTCTCACCCTCTCTCTCTCTCACCCTCTCTCTCTCACCCTCTCTCTCTCTCTCTCTCTCTCTCTCACCCTCTCTCTCACCCTCTCTCTCTCTCTCACCCTCTCTCTCAACCTCTCTCTCTCTCGCACCCTCTCTCTCACCGTCTCGCACTCTCTCTCTCTCTCTCACCCTCTCTCTCACCCTCTCTCTCTCTCTCTGCCTCTCTCACCCTCTCTCTCTTTCACCCTCTCTTACCCTCTCTCTCACCCTCTCTCTCTCTGCCTCTCTCTCTCTCTGCCTCTCTCTCTCACCCTCTCTCTGTCCCTCTCTCTCCCCCAGACCAGCGGCGTATGGTGGAGATCATTGGTCATCTGACTAAGATTAGGTTCGGAGATCAGGAACAGAGGAAGTCCAAGGACACTAAAGACGTGTGTTTTACTGAGTCGATTACAACTTTATTTTTAGTAGCGGATAAAACACTAGAAAGTTGAAACTTCATTTACATTGTGTTTGTGTATAGTGTGGTTGTCACTGGTGTACCACCCCCCTTGTTGTGGTTGTATAATGTGTGGTTGTGGTTGTATAATTTGTGGTTGTATAATTTGTGGTTGTATAATGTGTGGTTGTATAATGTGTGGTTGTATAATGTGTGGTTGTGGTTGTATAATGTGTGGTTGTGGTTGTATAATGTGTGGTTGTATAATGTGTGGTTGTGGTTGTATAATGTGTGGTTGTATAATGTGTGGTTGTGGTTGTATAATGTGTGGTTGTATAACTTGTGGTTGTATAATGTGTGGTTGTATAATGTGTGGTTGTTCCAGCGTGCAGCAGGGATCTACTCCAGGCTAGAGGCCCAGTTCAAGTCCTCCTCCCAGGCCAGGGGACGACAGAGTGGCCCTGAGAAAACCCTCAGGTACGTACTTACACACACATACAGCGTCTCCCCCTACCCTCCTCTGTCTCCCCCTACCCTCCTCAGTCTCCCCCTACCCTCCTCAGTCTCCCCCTACCCTCCTCTGTCTCCCCCAACCCTCCTCTGTCTCCCCCTACCCTCCTCTGTCTCCCCCTACCCTCCTCTGTCTCCCCCTTTTCTGAATTAGTTGTCCCCCCTTTCTTGTCTTCTTTTAGAGTGAAACCACGCGTCAGTCAAGCTCGAACCACATAGATATTGGAAAGAGGAGGAGGGAAGGAGGAAGACAAGAGGGAGGAGGGAAGGAGGAAGACAAGAGGAGGAAGAGGAGGAGGGAAGGAGGAAGACCAGAGGAAGAAAAGGAGGAGGGAAGGAGGAAGACAAGAGGAAGAAAAGGAGGAGGGAAGGAGGAAGACAAGAGGGAGGAGGGAAGGAGGAAGACAAGAGGAGGAGGGATGGAGGAAGACAAGAGGAGGAGGAGGGAAGGAGGAAGACAAGAGGGAGAAGAGGAGGAGGGAAGGAGGAAGACCAGATGAAGAAGAGGAGGGGGGAGGGAGGAAGACAAGAGGGAGAAGAGGAGGAGGGAAGGAGGAAGACAAGAGGAGGAAGGAAAAGAGAGAGGAGGAGGAGAGGAAGAGAGCAGAGGAGGAAGAGGGAGGAAATCAGTGGAGCAAACTGACCCAAATGGGTACTGGCAACCTGGCAGCAGCTAACCCTCTCAACCCCATCTTGCTCCAATGTGCCCCTGTTAAAAATGTGTGCCTGTATTCATAAAGAGCCTAAGAGTAGGAGTGCTGATCTAGGATCAGTTTGTCCTCTTAGAATATACTGAATGGACAGGGGAGACCTGATCCTAGATCAGCCCTCCTCCTCTGAGACACTTGATAAATACAGGCCCTGGTCCTGCATTGGTCGTCTTTAGTTCAGGAGGCCTGGTTTTGCCGTAGGCCTTTCTAGCCCACTTAGAACCCAGCCCGTCAGCCTGACTCAGGTGACTTTGTATCGATCACATCTCCTCCTACCTCCCATTAACTCTATATTACAATGCAATAGGTCACCTAGCTCTAAACCTGTATGCCATAGAATATAATAGACTTTAACATAGAAGCTACCTTGTGGTGAGTAATAGGAGTGGTGAGTAATAGGTAGATGATGGTTTAATGAAATGCCCGTTGTTTCTATTTCTATATCTGTCTGTGTTGGCCGTATCGCACACTACTGGGACTAAGAGGACATGGGTGGACGAGGCAGTCGGAAATAAAAGTTACATCCCCACCATTTATCTGCCCGAGCAACTTTTCTGTGTCTTGCATGAGGGTGCAGGTTCATGTGGGGCATTTTGTTCAGTTCAACTACTCTCCATCAGATGTCATTATATCACAGAAGAAAATCAATCAGTTATTCTTTGTTCGTGGTAAGTTCTGTACACAGGTCATTATATTGGGTTCCCAGAGTGATGCAGCGGTCTGAAGAACTGCATTTTAGTGCTAGAGGCATCACTACAGACCCTGGTTTATTTCCCCGACCGTGATTTGGGAGTCCCATAGGGCAGCGCACAATTGACCCAGCGTCGTCTGGGTTTGGCCGCGGTAGGCCGTCAGTTAATTGTGCACTGGTTATTATTAAAATGCCATTATTGTCCATTAGATGGCAGCATTGTCTTTCACATTGACAACAGAACAGTTTCTGCCTGTCAAATCCACTACCCCACTGACCCCACCAAGGACACCTACCTCACCTAGATTGCATGACATTTTTTAAAACTATTGTTTGTGCAGTTCATTCTGTCTGTCTTTCCCTCAGAGAAAGAAAATTAGAGACAAAGGGAGAATATGGGCTTTTGATAAGAAGGGTAACGCATATTATTAAAATCTCTAGGTCTTTTATTTAACTAGTCTAGTCAAGGTCTAAGCCCTTAAATCTCAATATCTACTAAGCGAACATATGGAATTGTTTTAAAGTGGTTCATTTAGCCATTTGATTTGGAATTTTAGGATGAATATATTTTAATATATATTTAATATACTTACATTTTTATCATTTTATGAAACATTGAATTTAGCCTTTACTGCTATAACGGCAGGTGGTTAGAGCATTGGACTAGTAATCGAAAGGTTGCAAGTTCAAATCCCCGAGCTGACAAGGTACAAAATCTGTCGTTCTGCCCCTGAACAGGCAGTTAACCCACTGTTCCCCTGAACAAGGCAGTTAACCCACTGTTCCTAGGCCGTCATTGAAAATAAGAATTTGTTCTTAACTGACTTGCCTGGTTAAATAAAGGTAAAAAAAATAAAAATAAAAAAATCATAGAAATGCAATGAGCAGACAAGTCATAAAATGTCTAATCAGGTTGAAGTGTCTGTCCTATATCTCTGAGAGAGAAGAAAACTCTGGGAAATAAAACCAGTAGAACCATGTTTGGTCACGTTGTTCATATTAGTTTGTTACGCAAACGGTTGGGGTTTTATAGATCATTTCGTGAAGATTTTCTTTTCCCGGATCCTCTAGTGTAGAAAAACGACTGCTCTCTCAAAGCCCCGTGTTATGGAATAGGCGCAAACTTTATATCGGACGAAAGAGGGGATTGAGTTGCCGCCACTACAAGAAACGGCAAGTCTAGTTTCAACACAAAAGTTGTTCTTGGAAAGACGAGGCAGGGTGAGTAAAAATAGGAACACTGGGGCATGAGTTTGTGTGGGGGGGGGTTCATTCTCTCCTTCCCATACAGTATGGGCACTGGGGTCTCTCTTACGCTCCTTCTCGCCATGTGGCTGGCCAGCTGGGTGGTTTACGTAGGTAACAGGCTTCCTCCACAACTCTGAGAAGTCTATATTTATAACCTCAGCATGGAGCCATGTGCAGGGGAGGGGAGGGGAGGGGTGGGGGGGGCTAGGATTTTGTACCAAATGGTGCCCTATTCCCTATATAGTGATAGTGCACTGTATAGGGATTAGGATGCCATTTGGAGTGTATCTGGGCACCTTCCCAGCGGTGCTGTGAGCTCTCCAAAAGGAATGCCATACCAGGGCTATGGCTCACTGGAAGCAGACCTGGGTTCAAACACTACTCAACATCTTTCAAACGTTAAGTGTTTGCTCTAGTCTTCCCGGAGTGCCAGGTGGGAAGGGTTTGCACTTTTAAAACAAATTAATTGGTTCCATTAAGCCAGGCAAGCTCAATCAAGCACCTATACAGTATTTCAAATGATTTTGATTAGTATTTGAACCCAGGTTTGTTCCCTGGAAGTGGGTCATAGGGGAGAGGGTCTCTGGTTACCCCCAGAGAACTGCCCCCTGTGTGAGGTGGGTTTAGTGATCATTTCAGCACAAGCTCTGCGTTCATGAATTATTACCCAAAAAGTTTAATGGCTGACTTCATCACTAAACAAAACATGGCTGAATCCTGTCAGCAGAATGGGGCTGTAGTACTTCTAATGGAGATGAGGTCAGCAGAATGGGGCTGTAGTACTTCTAATGGAGATGAGGTCAGCAGGATGGGGCTGTAGTACTTCTAATGGAGATGAGGTCAGCAGAATGGGGCTGTAGTACTTCTAATGGAGATGAGGTCAGCAGGATGGGGCTGTAGTACTTCTAATGGAGATGAGGTCAGCAGAATGGGGCTGTAGTACTTCTAATGGAGATGAGGTCAGCAGAATGGGGCTGTAGTACTTCTAATAGAGATGAGGTCAGCAGAATGGGGCTGTAGTACTTCTAATAGAGATGAGGTCAGCAGAATGGGGCTGTAGTACTTCTAATGGAGATGAGGTCAGCAGAATGGGGCTGTAGTACTTCTAATGGAGATGAGGTCAGCAGAATGGGGCTGTAGTACTTCTAATGGAGATTAGGTCAGCAGAATGGGGCTGTAGTACTTCTAATGGAGATGAGGTCAGCAGAATGGGGCTGTAGTACTTCTAATGGAGATGAGGTCAGCAGAATGGGGCTGTAGTACTTCTAATGGAGATGAGGTCGGCAGAATGGGGCTGTAGTACTTCTAATGGAGATGAGGTCTGCGGAATGGGGCTGTAGTACTTCTAATGGAGATGAGGTCAGCGGAATCGGGCTGTAGTACTTCTAATGGAGATGAGGTCAGCGGAATGGGGCTGTAGTACTTCTAATGGAGATGAGGTCAGCGGAATGGGGCTGTGGTACTTCTAATGGAGATGAGGTCAGCAGAATGGGGCTGTAGTACTTCTAATGGAGATGAGGTCAGCAGGATGGGGCTGTAGTACTTCTAATGGAGATGAGGTCAGCAGGATGGGGCTGTAGTACTTCTAATAGAGATGAGGTCAGCAGAATGGGGCTGTAGTACTTCTAATAGAGATGAGGTCAGCAGAATGGGGCTGTAGTACTTCTAATGGAGATGAGGTCTGCGGAATGGGGCTGTAGTACTTCTAATGGAGATGAGGTCAGCGGAATCGGGCTGTAGTACTTCTAATGGAGATGAGGTCAGCGGAATGGGGCTGTAGTACTTCTAATGGAGATGAGGTCAGCGGAATGGGGCTGTAGTACTTCTAATGGAGATGAGGTCAGTGGAATGGGGCTGTGGTACTTCTAATGGAGATGAGGTCAGCAGAATGGGGCTGTAGTACTTCTAATGGAGATGAGGTCAGCAGGATGGGGCTGTAGTACTTCTAATGGAGATGAGGTCAGCAGAATGGGGCTGTAGTACTTCTAATAGAGATGAGGTCAGCAGAATGGGGCTGTAGTACTTCTAATAGAGATGAGGTCAGCAGAATGGGGCTGTAGTACTTCTAATGGAGATGAGGTCAGCAGAATGGGGCTGTAGTACTTCTAATGGAGATGAGGTCAGCAGAATGGGGCTGTAGTACTTCTAATGGAGATTAGGTCAGCAGAATGGGGCTGTAGTACTTCTAATGGAGATGAGGTCAGCAGAATGGGGCTGTAGTACTTCTAATGGAGATGAGGTCAGCAGAATGGGGCTGTAGTACTTCTAATGGAGATGAGGTCAGCCGAATGGGGCTGTAGTACTTCTAATAGAGATGAGGTCAGCAGAATGGGGCTGTAGTACTTCTAATGGAGATGACGTCAGCCGAATGGGGCTGTAGTACTTCTAATGGAGATGAGGTCAGCAGGATGGGGCTGTAGTACTTCTAATGGAGATGAGGTCAGCAGGATGGGGCTGTAGTACTTCTAATGGAGATGAGGTCAGCAGAATGGGGCTGTAGTACTTCTAATAGAGATGAGGTCAGCAGAATGGGGCTGTAGTACTTCTAATAGAGATGAGGTCAGCAGAATGGGGCTGTAGTACTTCTAATGGAGATGAGGTCAGCAGAATGGGGCTGTAGTACTTCTAATGGAGATTAGGTCAGCAGAATGGGGCTGTAGTACTTCTAATGGAGATTAGGTCAGCAGAATGGGGCTGTAGTACTTCTAATGGAGATGAGGTCAGCAGAATGGGGCTGTAGTACTTCTAATAGAGATGAGGTCAGCAGAATGGGGCTGTAGTACTTCTAATGGAGATGAGGTCAGCAGAATGGGGCTGTAGTACTTCTAATGGAGATGAGGTCAGCAGAATGGGGCTGTAGTACTTCTAATAGAGATGAGGTCAGCAGAATGGGGCTGTAGTACTTCTAATGGAGATGAGATCAGCAGAATGGGGCTGTAGTACTTCTAATGGAGATGAGGTCAGCAGAATGGGGCTGTAGTACTTCTAATGGAGATGAGGTCAGCAGAATGGGGCTGTAGTACTTCTAATGGAGATGAGGTCGGCAGAATGGGGCTGTAGTACTTCTAATGGAGATGAGGTCTGCGGAATGGGGCTGTAGTACTTCTAATGGAGATGAGGTCAGCGGAATCGGGCTGTAGTACTTCTAATGGAGATGAGGTCAGCGGAATGGGGCTGTAGTACTTCTAATGGAGATGAGGTCAGCGGAATGGGGCTGTGGTACTTCTAATGGAGATGAGGTCAGCAGAATGGGGCTGTGGTACTTCTAATGGAGATGAGGTCAGCAGGATGGGGCTGTAGTACTTCTAATGGAGATGAGGTCAGCAGGATGGGGCTGTAGTACTTCTAATAGAGATGAGGTCAGCAGAATGGGGCTGTAGTACTTCTAATAGAGATGAGGTCAGCAGAATGGGGCTGTAGTACTTCTAATGGAGATGAGGTCTGCGGAATGGGGCTGTAGTACTTCTAATGGAGATGAGGTCAGCGGAATCGGGCTGTAGTACTTCTAATGGAGATGAGGTCAGCGGAATGGGGCTGTAGTACTTCTAATGGAGATGAGGTCAGCGGAATGGGGCTGTAGTACTTCTAATGGAGATGAGGTCAGTGGAATGGGGCTGTGGTACTTCTAATGGAGATGAGGTCAGCAGAATGGGGCTGTAGTACTTCTAATGGAGATGAGGTCAGCAGGATGGGGCTGTAGTACTTCTAATGGAGATGAGGTCAGCAGAATGGGGCTGTAGTACTTCTAATAGAGATGAGGTCAGCAGAATGGGGCTGTAGTACTTCTAATAGAGATGAGGTCAGCAGAATGGGGCTGTAGTACTTCTAATGGAGATGAGGTCAGCAGAATGGGGCTGTAGTACTTCTAATGGAGATGAGGTCAGCAGAATGGGGCTGTAGTACTTCTAATGGAGATTAGGTCAGCAGAATGGGGCTGTAGTACTTCTAATGGAGATGAGGTCAGCAGAATGGGGCTGTAGTACTTCTAATGGAGATGAGGTCAGCAGAATGGGGCTGTAGTACTTCTAATGGAGATGAGGTCAGCCGAATGGGGCTGTAGTACTTCTAATAGAGATGAGGTCAGCAGAATGGGGCTGTAGTACTTCTAATGGAGATGACGTCAGCCGAATGGGGCTGTAGTACTTCTAATGGAGATGAGGTCAGCAGGATGGGGCTGTAGTACTTCTAATGGAGATGAGGTCAGCAGGATGGGGCTGTAGTACTTCTAATGGAGATGAGGTCAGCAGAATGGGGCTGTAGTACTTCTAATAGAGATGAGGTCAGCAGAATGGGGCTGTAGTACTTCTAATAGAGATGAGGTCAGCAGAATGGGGCTGTAGTACTTCTAATGGAGATGAGGTCAGCAGAATGGGGCTGTAGTACTTCTAATGGAGATTAGGTCAGCAGAATGGGGCTGTAGTACTTCTAATGGAGATGAGGTCAGCAGAATGGGGCTGTAGTACTTCTAATGGAGATGAGGTCAGCAGAATGGGGCTGTAGTACTTCTAATGGAGATGAGGTCAGCCGAATGGGGCTGTAGTACTTCTAATGGAGATGAGGTCAGCAGAATGGGGCTGTAGTACTTCTAATGGAGATGACGTCAGCCGAATGGGGCTGTAGTACTTCTAATGGAGATGAGGTCAGCAGAATGGGGCTGTAGTACTTCTAATAGAGATGAGGTCAGCAGAATGGGGCTGTAGTACTTCTAATAGAGATGAGGTCAGCAGAATGGGGCTGTAGTACTTCTAATGGAGATGAGGTCAGCAGAATGGGGTTGTAGTACTTCTAATAGAGATGAGGTCAGCAGAATGGGGCTGTAGTACTTCTAATGGAGATGAGGTCAGCAGAATGGGGCTGTAGTACTTCTAATAGAGATGAGATCAGCAGAATGGGGCTGTAGTACTTCTAATGGAGATGAGGTCTGCGGAATGGGGCTGTAGTACTTCTAATGGAGATGAGGTCAGCGGAATCGGGCTGTAGTACTTCTAATGGAGATGAGGTCAGCAGAATGGGGCTGTAGTACTTCTAATAGAGATGAGGTCAGCAGAATGGGGCTGTAGTACTTCTAATGGAGATGAGGTCAGCAGAATGGGGCTGTAGTACTTCTAATAGAGATGAGATCAGCAGAATGGGGCTGTAGTACTTCTAATGGAGATGAGGTCAGCAGAATGGGGCTGTAGTACTTCTAATGGAGATGAGGTCAGCAGAATGGGGCTGTAGTATTTCTAATAGAGATGAGGTCAGCAGAATGGGGCTGTAGTACTTCTAATGGAGATGAGGTCAGCAGAATGGGGCTGTAGTACTTCTAATGGAGATGAGGTCAGCAGAATGGGGCTGTAGTACTTCTAATAGAGATGAGGTCAGCAGAATGGGGCTGTAGTACTTCTAATGGAGATGAGGTCAGCAGAATGGGGCTGTAGTACTTCTAATGGAGATGAGGTCAGCCGAATGGGGCTGTAGTACTTCTTCTAATAGAGATGAGGTCAGCAGAATGGGGCTGTAGTACTTCTAATGGAGATGAGGTCAGCCGAATGGGGCTGTAGTACTTCTAATAGAGATGAGGTCAGCAGAATGGGGCTGTAGTACTTCTAATGGAGATGACGTCAGCCGAATGGGGCTCTAGTACTTCTAATGGAGATGAGGTCAGCAGAATGGGGCTGTAGTACTTCTAATAGAGATGAGGTCAGCCGAATGGGGCTCTAGTACTTCTAATGGAGATGAGGTCAGCAGAATGGGGCTGTAGTACTTCTAATGGAGATTCTCTATCTAAACTGTTCTGTGTATAGCTGCAGCTTGTGCTTGTCACAGGCATCCATGATATAGAGGACTGGACCTCCCTAAACAGAGTATTTTGTTTCAGTGTGAGACAGTCAGCGTAACCTTTAGTGGAATACCACTAGGTTATCAGTGATTAGTGTGGGGGGGGTCGTTTTACTGCAGCCCAACCTTGGCCAAAGACGTTAAAATGGAAATTGACACGCCACAGGAATATCTAGTGTGTGTTGTGAGAGAGCTCAGACACTGGCATAAAGAGGGCAGAGTGACGCAGTGACACATCATCAGCCTCATGTTTCACTAGAAATCAGTTGGTGTGTTCACCTCAGCCAGAGAGAGGGGAAGTGGGCAAGATTCTGCCAGCCTGTCAGTGTAGAGAACAGGAGACGGGGCCTGTAGCCAGTGATGGTTCCTGGAACAGTCGTCAATCAGAGCAGTTACCACCATCCCTCAGTTCTCTATCAGAGCAGTTACCACCATCCCTCAGTTCTCTATCAGAGCAGTTACCACCATCCCTCAGTTCTCTATCAGAGCAGTTACCACCATCCCTCAGTTCTCTCTCAGAGCAGTTTACCACCATCTATCAGAGCAGTTACCACCATCTATCAGAGCAGTTACCACCATCTATCAGAGCAGTTACCACCATCCCTCAGTTCTCTATCAGAGCAGTTACCACCATCCCTCAGTTCTCTACCATCCCTCAGTTCTCTCTCAGAGCAGTTACCACCATCCCTCAGTTCTCTCTCAGAGCAGTTACCACCATCCCTCAGTTCTCTCTCAGAGCAGTTACTACCATCCCTCAGTACTCTATCAGAGCAGTTACCACCATCCCTCAGTTCTCTATCAGAGCAGTTACCACCATCCCTCAGTTCTCTCTCAGAGCAGTTTACCACCATCTATCAGAGCAGTTACCACCATCTATCAGAGCAGTTACCACCATCTTATCAGAGCAGTTACCACCATCCCTCAGTTCTCTATCAGAGCAGTTACCACCATCCCTCAGTTCTCTATCAGAGCAGTTACCACCATCCCTCAGTTCTCTATCAGAGCAGTTACCACCATCCCTCAGTTCTCTATCAGAGCAGTTACCACCATCCCTCAGTTCTCTATCAGAGCAGTTACCACCATCCCTCAGTTCTCTATCAGGGCAGTTACCACCATCCCTCAGTTCTCTATCAGGGCAGTTACCACCATCCCTCAGTTCTCTATCAGAGCAGTTACCACCATCCCTCAGTTCTCTATCAGAGCAGTTACCACCATCCCTCAGTTCTCTATCAGAGCAGTTACCACCATCCCTCAGTTCTCTATCAGAGCAGTTACCACCATCCCTCAGTTCTCTATCAGGGCAGTTACCACCATCCCTCAGTTCTCTATCAGAGCAGTTACCACCATCCCTCAGTTCACTCTTGCTCTGAAGGAGCTAAAGGGTGTGTAGGTTTTTGTTACAGCCCAGCACTGAAACACTTTTTATTCAACAATTCAGGTATTGATTATTAGTTGATCAGGGTCATGTGTTTTAATGCTTGGTTCTCTCTCAGGAGAAAGAAGTTACTACAGACAGACCAGGGTTGGTGACCACTACTTTAGAGAACATGAATATTTAAATAAATAAAAGTCACACTTAACTGCCACCACAAAGAAAAGTGATGTATGAAAAATAAATTGAGGCCAGAGGCATTGGTTATAAAATCCTCAACTTTAATCAGTTCAAAAAGTTTCACAACAACTGTAACGAGTAGAGAAGGGGAACTATTTGCCATTTACAGATTGAGTTTGGATTAGGAATTATACATTTGTTGCTTAATCAAACTATTGGCAACTAATTATTTCACTCTGGAATAAAAAGCCTTTTGTTTTGGATAGAAGACATGTTATAAAGATCCAAATAAACAATGCAAAAATACTAAATGAAATGTAAACTGAGTTGTGTTTATTTTTAGCTTGTCTTCTAAGGTAGTGTTGTTGAAGCACTACTAGCATGGTAAACAATGTCAATTAGTTCCAATTCAGAATCTCAAAAGCCGACCGACAGAAGTTAAACAGGAGTTTGTTATATAAAGATGCAGTTATTTTGAACCCATAAATAACATTTCAATAACCGCTTCTTCTTTCTGTTAAAGGTCCATTTGAATGAAGAGCTCACCATGGAGCAACGATCCTCACAGAGGATAACTAAACGCCCATGTCGTCTAGGCGACAGCACACGCACTCAACACACCCACAAAAAATACACTAAATAATAATGCTGTTCCCATGGTAATTCATGTGCTATAGAATTGGGATGATATGCACATAATCTGACTGTCTTGCGCCGATGATGCTCCTTCCTGTCTTCCTAGTTCCCGCCTCCAGTCACAGCCAGGCGACCAAACGCAGTAGGTTTCTTTCAGTTGGGCGGAGGTTCAACCAATGAGCACGGCCGCTAGCCTGACCACCTGACACACAAAGCAGCAGCATCTCTGACTTCCTTCCTTCATAATCCGCTAGCTTCACATTCTAACCACAATGCATTGGGTTGGGAATCAGACGCAGGGTGCACATACACACACACACACACACACACTTCTAGAACACCACTTCATTCCTTCCAGTCTGTCACATCATAGTTCTAGAAGCCTCTTTGCTGAGAACTTTTTGACACATATGCCTTGTTGCACAAAAACTCTTCTGTCTCACTATATATATGTGTGTGTGTGTGTGTGTGTCTGTGTGTGTGTGTGAGAGAGATAACATGTGGAGGGGAGGAAACAAGTGAAGTTCAGAAATCTTACCATACGTCTGCTTCATGTCATGCAGCTAGGGGGGTGATGACCCCTGACCCCTGACCAAATAAACAGTGGAAACATAGTACACAGAAGTCCCCATATAAAACAGGTGTAACGGGCCACGGGGTGACGCAGTACGTCATCATTTACATATTGACATGGTTTTTGGTGGACAGAACAGCTGATGGATGAGGACGGGCGTGTCTGCTCTCTCCGTACCTCAGCAAAGTGACCGGGGGGCCTCCCACCTCCCACCTCTCTTTCCTTCTGTTCGGGTTAGTTTTGTGTGTTTGTTGGTGTGCCTGTATGTACAGTAACAGCAGGACGTCTCAATCACACATCTCCTCAGGTATTTCGTGTGGGTTGAGGATACCGGGAACTGACATCTGTAGCTTGTGTTTCTCCTCCTGCGCCTGACGCAGCGACGCCTCCCGCTCCTCTAGGAACAGGTCTGTGGTGTCCTCTCCTGCAAACTCCTACAGGAGGAGAGAGAGAGACATTACCACACAGACAGACAGCAACAGGTCTGTGGTGTCCTCTCCTACAGGAGGAGAGAGAGAGACATTACCACACAGACAGACAGCAACAGGTCTGTGGTGTCCTCTCCTACAGGAGGAGAGAGAGAGAGACATTACCACACAGACAGACAGCAACAGGTCTGTGGTGTCCACCCCTGCAAACTCCTACAGGAGGAGAGAGAGAGACTATCACACAGACAGACAGACAGCAACAGGTCTGTGGTGTCCTCCCCTGCAAACTCCTTCAGGAGGAGAGAGACATTACCACACAGACAGACAGCAACAGGTCTGTGGTATCCTCTCCTACAGGAGGAGAGAGAGAGACATTACCACACATACAGACAGCAACAGGTCTGTGGTGTCCTCCCCTGCAAACTCCTACAGGAGGAGAGAGAGAGACACTATCACACAGACAGACAGCAACAGGTCTGTGGTGTCCTCTGCTACAGGAGGAGAGAGACATTACCACACAGACAGACAGCAACAGGTCTGTGGTGTCCTCCCCTGCAAACTCCTACAGGAGGAGAGAGAGAGACACTATCACACAGACAGACAGACAGCAACAGGTCTGTGGTGTCCTCTCCTACAGGAGGGGAGAAGAGGGTCCCTGTATATAAACACACACAGACACAGGTCTGTGGTGTCCTCTCCTACAGAGATATACAGAGGAACCTCGGTTGGAGGTGGAGGAAAAGGCTCACCTTAATCTGTACCAGGAAGTCCCTCAGGTGTTCCTTGAAGGCTGCAATATCCTGGTTTAGACTGAACAGTCCTGTTACGAACACCTTGACCTGGGCACTGAGAGACAAGACAACGTAGAAGACATAGATAAACAGGACAACGGTGTTGTGGTCGTACGTGTTCTATGTAGTGAATCTGTTATTCAATGTGTTTCTATTGGCTAATAGCAGTAAGGACTATCTGTTGTTCTATGTAGTGAATCTTATTCAATGTGTTTCTATTGGCTAATAGCAGTAAGGACTATCTGTTGTTCTATGTAGTGAATCTGTTATTCAATGTGTTTCTATTGGCTAATAGCAGTAAGGACTATCTGTTGTTCTATGTAGTGAATCTGTTATTCAATGTGTTTCTATTGGCTAATAGCAGTAAGGACTATCTGTTGTTCTATGTAGTGAATCTTATTCAATGTGTTTCTATTGGCTAATAGCAGTAAGGACTATCTGTTGTTCTATGTAGTGAATCTGTTATTCAATGTGTTTCTATTGCCTAATAGCAGTAAGGACTATCTGTTGTTCTATGTAGTGAATCTTATTCAATGTGTTTCTATTGGTTAATAGCAGTAAGGACTATCTGTTGTTCTATGTAGTGAATCTGTTATTCAATGTGTTTCTATTGGCTAATAGCAGTAAGGACTATCTGTTGTTCTATGTAGTGAATCTGTTATTCAATGTGTTTCTATTGGCTAATAGCAGTAAGGACTATCTGTTGTTCTATGTAGTGAATCTTATTCAATGTGTTTTATGGGCTAATAGCAGTAAGCAATGTTCCCTCTAAGGTGCGTGCGTTTGTGCGCACGCAGCTCCCCTGGGAGACTGACGCACAGAAGAAATATCAGCCCGTGCAGAGATGCGTGAGATTAAACTTCACTCAACTTTAAAGAGTTTTCCCCTTTAGTTAAAACTATCAGCGTTTCCCTTTACTGTGGGAATTGTGATTGAATCAACGCAATATTCACCTCATTCAATTCAACATACCGAAACTAAACTAACTATGCAAGACTTAGTATGCAAAACTAATTATGCAAGATATTTTCTTGAAGGCAGAACGCATCGGAGTAGGAGTAGGAGTAGGCACGACTCAGGCCCGTACTCTACACAGACCAGTGTACCATAACCAATCAGAGCTGCAGGAGGCCTATATGCAAATAGACCATTGCCATATATGGATCTGTGCAGCATTTTCCTTTCTGTTTTCCATGAGTTCATCTACAACTCCAGCACCTGCTAAAAGTACCTGGATGTGCCTACGTTCTTCAGCTTTTGTCCATATATGGATTTGTGCCATTCACTTTGAACTGGACTGTGTTTACAGCATGAGCGGTCATGAGTAGATGCGCTTGTTTTCAGATCAAAGCGAGAGCAGCATGTTGCCACTTGTGCACATTTTGTTCATATCCTTTGCTAGTTAGTGAGTTATTAGCCCAGTTATAGATCATTATTAGTCAACAATAGGGGAGTAATTACTAGTTAGTGAGTTATTAGCCCAGTTATAGATCATTATTAGTCAACAATAGGGGAGTAATTACTAGTTAGTGAGTTATTAGCCCAGTTATAGATCATTATTAGTCAAATCAAATCAAATCAAATTTATTTATATAGCCCTTCGTACATCAGCTGATATCTCAAAGTGCTGTACAGAAACCCAGCCTAAAACCCCAAACAGCAAGCAATGCAGGTGTAGAAGCAAGTCAACAATAGGAGAGTGATTACTAGTTATTAGCCCAGGTATAGATCATTATTAGTCAGCAATAGGGGAGTGATTACTAGTTAGTTAGTAGCCCAGTTATAGATCATTAATAGTCAGCAATAGGAGAGTGATTACTAGTTATTAGCCCAGTTATAGATCATTATTAGTCAGCAATAGGGGAGTAATTACTAGTTAGTGAGTTATTAGCCCAGTTATAGATCATTATTAGTCAACAATAGGGGAGTAATTACTAGTTAGTGAGTTATTAGCCCAGTTATAGATCATTATTAGTCAACAATAGGGGAGTAATTACTAGTTAGTGAGTTATTAGCCCAGGTATAGATCATTATTAGTCAGCAATAGGGGAGTGATTACTAGTTATTAGCCCAGTTATAGATCATTATTAGTCAGCAATAGGAGAGTGATTACTAGTTATTAGCCCAGTTATAGATCATTATTAGTCAGCAATAGGGGAGTGATTACTAGTTAGTTATTAGCCCAGTTATAGATCATTATTAGTCAGCAATAGGGGAGTGATTACTAGTTAGTTAGTAGCCCAGTTATAGATCATTATTAGTCAGCAATAGGGGAGTGATTACTAGTTAGTTATTAGCCCAGTTATAGATCATTATTAGTCAACAATAGGGGAGTGATTACTAGTTATTAGCCCAGTTATAGATCATTATTAGTCAGCAATAGGGGAGTGATTACTAGTTATTAGCCCAGTTATAGATCATTATTAGTCAGCAATAGGGGAGTGATTACTAGTTATTAGCCCAGTTATAGATCATTATTAGTCAGCAATAGGGGAGTAATTACTAGTTAGTGAGTTATTAGCCCAGTTATAGATCATTATTAGTCAGCAATAGGAGAGTGATTACTAGTTATTAGCCCAGTTATAGATCATTAATAGTCAGCAATAGGGGAGTGATTACTAGTTATTAGCCCAGTTATAGATCATTATTAGTCAGCAATAGGGGAGTGATTACTAGTTATTAGCCCAGTTATAGATCATTATTAGTCAGCAATAGGAGAGTGATTGTTTCATGTAAGAGCACAAAACATGTACATTTCTAGACATCTCTGAAAAGCAACTCAAGTAAAGAGCTTTTTTTTTGTCTTAAAGGGACAGTGTTGTATTTTGAGACAGGATTGTATAAGCTAAGTAGCCAATAGGCAGAGGGTAGCATCATTTTCCTGATTCTCTGTAATAATGGCATGTAAATAATGATGTATTTTATTTAAAGGTAAAGGTACTTACTCCTGTAGATGTGGGAAAGCAGTTTTGAGCAGGTTGGCCACGTACTCCTGTATGAAGACCTGGTTGTTGCCGGGGTTGGAGGGGTTGAGCTGGGTGTTGATCTTCCCTTCCTCCACCAGGTTAAACATGTAGGTCAGGATGGAGGCATGCATCGTCAGGCCTGGGGGAGAGGCAGAGAGACACACACAACAAGACATGCACAGTTAGGTGATATGGATTTATACAAATGGTAAAACAGAACGAGACGTGTGTTCTTTACCGGAAGTTTGTGCGTGTGTGTCCCAGCAAGCACATAACGTTCTGAGAACCATAGGTTTCTTAGAGCTTAGTGAGGGTGTGGTTGTCCTATGGTTATTTAGCATACAACCTTCCCACAACTTCCTGGGAATGGTGCAGTTGTTTGTCCTTGGAACATTCTCAGCACATTTAACTTGACAAAAAAACAACACTATTTGCTTTGTATGTCATTACTTTAACAAAAAACGTTTCCTAAAAGTTCAAACATGATTAAATTAACATGGTTACAATTTCGGTAACGTTCTCCAACTGGTTTGACATTGGGAATGTTCTCAAATATTCCAGAGAACATTAAGAAACAAAGTTATTCTGTGGAAATTTCAGTAATTCAGCATAACATTTCTTACAGATTTCCTCGTGGTTCTATTTAAAATCATGTTCTCAATTTGTTCCAAGAACGTTAAGGTGTAAGTTAAGGTTCAGTAACGTTCAGAGAACGTTCTAAGAATGTAATTGGAAAAAACATACATTCTCAGAACGTGAAGAAAACATTCTGTAAACTTTAGTAAGGTTCTAAGAATGTTATTTAAAAACATACATTCTCAGAACGTGAAGAAAACATTCTGTAAACTTTAGTAAGGTTCTAAGAATGTTATTTAAAAACATCTACATTCTGTTCTCAGCATCAACAAAACCGTCTATCCTCCATCTTGTTAAGTGTGTTCAGGTGTTAGCCACGCCCACTGATTGGCCACAGCTGATCTTAATGAGTCCTTGTTTCCTTTGAAATGGGGTCTGTTTGAATAGACTAAAAGGAGCAGCTTTGTATGAGTTAGAAACATGGCATGCTAGCTGCATCCTGGTGGTGCAGTGGACGAATTCAATGGATAGAGAATAGAAGATTATAGGCTTGAATCCCACTGATGCCGTGTCACAATAAAACAGAAATGTGCTTGTAGGGCTGAGAATTGCCAGAGTCCTCACGATACGATATCACAATACTTAAGTGCTGATATTATATCTATTTGACACTGTGATTTTATTGCAATTTGATGTTCCAAACATATTTCTTGCCATATGAGGGATAAGAGAGAACCATGAGACAACGAGTTGGATATAAAAGTGCTGAAAACAAATGGTCGTCCTTCTGAAAAAGATGGGAGAACAAAGATATGAAGGAAAAATACTGGAGTTTTGGTCAAAGTACAGCCAACTAGCACTAACATAATATTATCGAACCAAAACATCATCAAAGATAATATCCCAATATGTAACTGTGTACATTCCCCCCCCCCCCATCACTATGTGTTCTCATGATTAATGCAGAGGGAAATTCATTTCCATGTATTCTATCAGTGCGTGGAGTTTAAAAAATAACCTAAAATAACCTAGCAGTGTTTTTACAAGTCTCATTCAAACATTCAGTTTTAAAGACGTTTTTTTTTTAAACCTCAAAATAACCTCTTAGAGAATTAATAAAACCTTCTAGGAAAACTTTCAAGGAACCAGAGTAAAACGATCTCAGAACCTCCCAGCAAACTAAAAATGTCCATTACCAGAACAGGAAAAAATTTCACTTCCGTTCTCAGAAAGTTAAAAAAACGGTTTTGTTTACCAGTCAGGAAACGTATGTTTTCGTTCTCAGAACCAATGGGAAACAAAACACACAGTTCCCACAACCAAATGTGCTAGCTGGGGTGTGTGTTTGTATTCAGTACTCACCGGCAGCGAGTGTGTGTGTGTGTGTGTGTGTGTGTGCATGCTCGCTCATCGTCAGTGTGTGTGTGCGTTGCATCCGTGTGTGTACTGTACTCACCAGCAGTGTGTGATGTGTCAGTGACCACAGAGAAGATGTGCTGGAGGATGTCGCAGAAGTATGTCTGGTAGAAGCTCTGTGCTGCAGCCTCTTCCTGAGTCACGTTCTGCAGTAGAGTGTAGAGGATCTGAAGGCCTGCCACAGGAACATACACAATATATATCATATATATACACAGGATCTGAAGGCCTGCCACAGGAACATACACAATATATATCATATATATATACAGGATCTGAAGGCCTGCCACAGGAACATACACAATATATATATATATACACACAGGATCTGAAGGCCTGCCACAGGAACATACACAATATGTATCATGTACAGTGCATTCTAAAAGTTTTCAGACCCCTTGACTTTTTCTACATTTTCTTACGTTACAGCCTTATTCTAAAATGGATTATTGTTTTTTTGACAGATTTGCAGACTTGGCATTCTCTCAACCAGCTTCATGAGGTGGTCATCTGGAATGCATTTAAATGAATAGGTGTGCCTTGTTAAAAGTTCATTTGTGGAATTTCTTTCCTTCTTAATGTGTTTGAGCCAATGTGTTGTGTTGTGACAAGGTAGAGGTGGTATACAGAATATAGCCCTATTTGGTGATAGACCAAGTCCATATTATGGCAAGAATAGCTCAAATTTTATTTTACCTATATTTAACTAGGCAAGTCAGTTAAGAACAAATTCTTGTTTACAATGACAGCCTAGGAACAGTGGGTTAACTGCCTTGTTCAGGGGCAGAACGACAGATTTTTAACCCTGTCACCTCGGTGATTCAATCCATCAACCTTTCGGATACTGGCCCAACTCACTAACCGCTAGGCTACCTGCCACCCCCAAAATAAGCAAAGAGAAACGACAGTTCTTCGTTACATGAATGAGGTCAGGCACTGATGTTGGGCGATTAGGCCTGGCTCGCAGTCAGCATTCCAATTCATCCCAAAGGTGTTTGATGGTGTTGAAGTCAGGGCTCTGTGCAGGCCAGTCAAGTCCTTCCACACTGATCTCGACAAACCACTTCTGTATGGACCTCACTTTGTGCACAGGGGCATTGTCATGTTGAAACAGGGAATGTCCTTCCCCAAACTGTTGCCACAAAGATGGAAGCACAGAATGGTCTAGAATGTCATTGTATGATGTGGGGTTAAGATTTCCCTTCTCTGGAACTAAAGGGTCCGGACCATGAAAACAGTCCCAGACCATTATTCCTCCTCCACCAAACTTTACAGTTGGCACTATGCATTGGGGTAGGTAGAGTTCTCCTGGCATTCGCCAAACCCAGATTCATCCGTCGGACTGCCAAATGGTGAACCATGATTCATCACTCCAGAGAACGTGCTTCCACTGCTCCAGAGTCCAATGGCGGCTTTACACCTCTCCAGCCGACACTTGGCATTGCATAACTGCTACGCCATGGAAACCCATTTCATGAAGCGCCCGAAAAGTTATTGTGCTGATGTTGCTTCCAGGGGGAATTTGGAACTTGGTAGTGAGTGTTGTGTGGCCTACCACTTTGCGGCTGAGCCGTTGTTGCTACTAAACGTTTCCACTTCACAATAACAGCCCTTACAGATAACCGGGGAAGCTCTAGCAGGGCAGAAATCTTACAAACTGACTTGTTGGAAAGGTGGCATCCTATGACAGTGCAATGTTTAAAGTCACTGAGCTCTTCAGTAAGGGCATTCTACTGCCAATGTTTGTCTATGGAGATTGCATGGTTGTGTGCTCGATTTTATACACCTGTAAGCAACAGGTTTGGCTGAAATAGCCAAATCCACTCATTTGAAGGGGTGTCCATATACTTTTGTATATATATATATCGGCCGATTTATATATATATATTTGTAATAATGACAATTACAACAAAACTGAATAAACACTTATTTTAACTTAATATAAATACATAAATAAAATTAATTTAGTCTCAAATAAATAATGAAACATGTTCAATTTGGTTTAAATAATGCAAAAACAAAGTGTTGGAGAAGAAAGTAAAAGTACAATATGTGCTATGTAAGAAAGCTAACGTTTCAGTTCCTTGCTCAGAACATGAGAACATATGAAAGCTGGTGGTTCCTTTTAACATGAGACTTCAATATTCCCAGGTAAGAAGTTTTGGGTTGTAGTTGTAGTTAATATAGTATTCATAGGACTATTTCTCTCTATAACATTTGTATTTCATATTCCTTTGACTATTGGATGTTCTAATAGGCACTTTAGCAAACACAGTAAAGTGCTGTCTGAATTAATGCTCAGGAGCCTGCTGCTGCCTACCACCACTCAGTCAGACTGCTCAATCAAATCATAGACTTAATTATAATATAATAACACACAGAAAGACGAGCCTTAGGTCATTAATATGGTCAAATCCGGAAACTATCATTTCGAAAACAAAACGTTTATTCTTTCAGTGAATTATCTAACAGGTGGCATCCATAAGTCTAAATATTGCTGTTACATTGCACTATCTTCAATGTTATGTCAAAACTATGTACAATTCTGGAAAATTAATTACTGTCTTTGTTAGGAAGAAATGGTCTTCACACAGTTCGCAACGGGCCAGGCGGCCCAAACTGCTGCATATACCCAGACTCTGCTTGCACAGAACACAAGAGAAGTAACACAATTTCCCTAGTTAAAAGAAATTCATGTTAGCAGGCAATATTAATTACATATGCAGGTTTAAAAATATATACGTGTGTATTGATTTTAAGAAAGGCATTGATGTTTATGGTTAGGTACACACTGGTGCAACGACAGTATTTTTTCGCAAATTCGCTAGTTTAAATCACCCATCACCCGTTTGGCGAACGTAGGGCTGATTCAAATTATACAATTAACAGGCCACCGCATCATTATATGCACCACGCAGGACAAGCTAGTTAACTTAGTATATCATCAACGCATGTGTAAGTTACTAGTGATTAGTTAAGACTTGGGACTTGTTTTTTAATAAGATAAGTTTAATGCTAGCCTAGCACCTTACCTTGTCTCCTTGCTGCACTCACATAACAGGTAGTCAGCCTGCCACGCAGGTCTCCTCGTGGAGTACAATGTAACCAGCCATGATCGGTGTCCAAAATGCAGATTACCGATCGTTATGAAAACTTGAAATCGGCCCTAATTAATCGTCCATTCCGATTAATCGGTCGACCTCTAGTTTAAACAGACAGTTCGGTGCATTCAGCTTGTCAACACTTCTTACAAAAACAAGCAGTGATGAAGTCAATCTCTCTTCTCTACTTTGA
>NW_022263580.1:0-49788 GCF_002021735.2 Oncorhynchus kisutch
TCTCTAGTTGAACAGTGCGTTGGCGAGGGAGCAGTTGTCCCAGTCTGTGAGGGAGCTGGGGGCGTCTCTAGTGGAGCGACAGGGAGCGTTGACCCTGGCCCTGGAGGGGGCCCGGCTGAGGAGGGGGGAGGCCCTGTCGGCCCAGGTGTCTGAGAGGAGGGGTCTGCAGGAGCACGGTGGTTTAATGGCCCTACACACAGGAGCTGCTCAAAGAGACCGACCAACCCTGCTTTGTACAGGCCGCACGAATCACCCACAACAGGTACGGGGGGGTAGATGCAAGACACACATGCGCACGGCGCACACACACACCGTGGGTAAATAACAGGTGCAATGTCAACGCTTAACACTTACCAGCCACGCCCCCTCTATATTTTCTCTATCCCCGTTTCTATTTTCTCTCTCGCTATTTCTCTCTCTTTTTCTCTGTCTCTGACTCTCTCTCTTTCTCTCCTCCAGGCTGGTGAAAGCCATAGAGAATCTGCAGTGTTTCTCTCTCTCGGCTGATCCCTCCTTCAGACACTTCCACATGGACGCCTCCAGAGAAGTGAAACTCATCAGCAGCATGGGATACATAAGAGGTCCGTCCGTGTAAGAGGTTAGATCTGAAAGCTAACTCATCCCATCCACCAATATAACTCCCTTTCTTCTCTGCCCCGCCCCTGCTACAGCCCCATTGGCTCCTGTGATTGACACTCAGCGCACGCTGGCCTATGACCAGCTGTTCCTGTGCTGGCGACTCCCCCAGGACTCCGCCCCTGCCTGGCACTTCTCCGTGGAGTTCCAGCGGCGAATGGGATTGACCGAGGCAGGCTGGGGAGGAGAGGTCAGGAGCCCCAATGCTCCACTGGTGTGGCAAACGCCTGGAGGAGGTGGGCGGGACTAGTGCTGTGATTGACAGGCTGGAGATGGACAGTGTGTATGTGGTTAAGGGTGAAAGGAAGCAATAAGGCGGGGTTTGGAGAGTACAGCGAAGAGGTTTACCTGCACACACCACCCGCACCAGGTGAGACACACACACAGACACATACATATGCAATTCATGATACAATTATTGTTGGGGAATTGTTTAAAAAGTCAATTCCTCTTTTGTCCCAATCTATCCCTTCACCTTCTCAATTCCCTCATCTTCTCTCTGCATAACCCACTCCCTCTGTTCTGTAACCCAGCTCCACCCCCCCGGCCCTCTCTCCATCCCTCCATCCTCTCTCCATCCATCCATCCTCTCTCCATCCCTCCATCCTCTCTCCATCCCTCTATCCTCTCTCCATCCCTCTATCCTCTCCATCCATCCATCCTCTCTCCATCCCTCTATCCTCTCTCCATCCCTCCATCCTCTCTCCATCCCTCTATCCTCTCTCCATCCCTCTATCCTCTCTCCATCCCTCTACCCTCTCTCCATCCCTCTATCCTCTCTCCATCCCTCTATCCTCTCTCCATCCATCCATCCTCTCTTCCATCCATCCATCCTCTCTCCATCCCTCTATCCTCTCTCCATCCATCCATCCTCTCTCCATCCATCCATCCTCTCTCCATCCCTCTATCCTCTCTCCATCCCTCTATCCTCTCTCATCCATCCATCCTCTCTCCATCCCTCTATCCCTCTCCCATCCCTCTATCCTCTCTCCAGTCCATCCATCCTCTCTCCATCCATCCATCCTCTCTCCATCCATCCATCCTCTCTCCATCCATCCATCCTCTCTCCATCCATCCATCCTCCCTCTCCATCCCTCTAATCTCCTCTCTCCATCCATCCATCCTCTCTCCATCCATCCATCCCTCTCTCCATCCATCCATCCTCTCTCCATCCATCCATCCTCTCTCCATCCATCCATCCATCCTCTCTCCATCCATCCATCCATCCTCTCTCCATTCCATCCATCCTCTCTCCATCCCTCTATCCCTCCTCTCCACCTCCCATCCTCTCTCCATCCCTCTATCCTCTCTCCCATCCATCCATCCTCTCTTCCATCCCTCTATCCTCTCTCCATCCATCTATCCTCTCTCCATCCATCCATCCTCTCTCCATCCCTCTATCCTCTCTCCACCCCCCCGGCCCTCTCTCCCATCCTCCATCCTCTCTCCATCCATCCATCCTCTCTCCATCCATCCATCCTCTCTCCATCCATCCATCCTCTCTCCATCCATCCATCCTCTCTCCACCTCCCATCCTCTCTCCATCCCTCTATCCTCTCTCCACCCCCCGGCCCTCTCTCCATCCCTCCATCCTCTCTCCATCCCTCTATCCTCTCTCCATCCCTCCATCCTCTCTCCATCCCTCCATCCTCTCTCCATCCCTCTATCCTCTCTCCATCCCTCCATCCTCTCTCCATCCCTCCATCCCTCTCTCCATCCCTCTATCCTCTCTCCATCCCTCCATCCTCTCTCCATCCCTCTATCCTCTCGTCCACCCCATCCTCTCTCCATCCCTCTATCCTCTCTCCACCTCTCATCCTCTCTCCATCCCTCTATCCTCTCTCCATCCCTCCATCCTCTCTCCATCCCTCCATCCTCTCTCCATCCCTCCATCCTCTCTCCATCCATCCATCCTCTCTCCATCCCTCTATCCTCTCTCCATCCATCCATCCTCTCTCCATCCATCCATCCTCTCTCCATCCCTCTATCCTCTCTCCACCTCTCATCCTCTCTCCATCCCTCTATCCTCTCTCCACCCCCGGCCCTCTCTCCATCCCTCCATCCTCTCTCCATCCATCCATCCTCTCTCCATCCATCCATCCTCTCTCCATCCATCCATCCTCTCTCCATCCATCCATCCTCTCTCCACCTCCCATCCTCTCTCCATCCCTCTATCCTCTCTCCACCCCCCGGCCCTCTCTCCATCCCTCTATCCTCTCTCCATCCCTCCATCCTCTCTCCATCCCTCCATCCTCTCTCCATCCCTCTATCCTCTCTCCATCCCTCCATCCTCTCTCCATCCCTCCATCCTCTCTCCATCCCTCCATCCTCTCCATCCCTCTATCCTCTCTCCATCCCTCCATCCTCTCTCCATCCCTCTATCCTCTCTCCATCCCCCCATCCTCTCTCCATCTCTCCATCCTCTCTCCATCCCTCCATCCTCTCTCCATCCCTCTATCCTCTCTCCATCCCTCTATCCTCTCTCCATCCCTCTATCCTCTCTCCATCCCTCCATCCTCTCTCCATCCCTCCATCCTCTCTCCATCCCTCTATCCTCTCTCCATCCCTCCATCCTCTCTCCATCCCTCCATCCTCTCTCCATCCCTCTATCCTCTCTCCATCCCTCCATCCTCTCTCCATCCCTCTATCCTCTCTCCACCCCATCCTCTCTCCATCCCTCTATCCTCTCTCCACCTCTCATCCTCTCTCCATCCCTCTATCCTCTCTCCATCCCTCCATCCTCTCTCCATCCCTCCATCCTCTCTCCATCCCTCCATCCTCTCTCCATCCATCCATCCTCTCTCCATCCCTCTATCCTCTCTCCATCCATCCATCCTCTCTCCATCCATCCATCCTCTCTCCATCCCTCTATCCTCTCTCCACCTCTCATCCTCTCTCCATCCCTCTATCCTCTCTCCACCCCCCGGCCCTCTCGTCCATCCCTCCATCCTCTCTCCATCCATCCATCCTCTCTCCATCCATCCATCCTCTCTCCATCCATCCATCCTCTCTCCATCCATCCATCCTCTCTCCACCTCCCATCCTCTCTCCATCCCTCTATCCTCTCTCCACCCCCCGGCCCTCTCTCCATCCCTCTATCCTCTCTCCATCCCTCCATCCTCTCGCCATCCCTCCATCCCTCATCCTCTCTCCATCCCTCTATCCTCTCTCCATCCCTCCATCCTCTCTCCATCCCTCCATCCTCTCTCCATCCCTCCATCCTCTCCATCCCTCTATCCTCTCTCCATCCCTCCATCCTCTCTCCATCCCTCTATCCTCTCTCCATCCCCCCATCCTCTCTCCATCTCTCCATCCTCTCTCCATCCCTCCATCCTCTCTCCATCCCTCTATCCTCTCTCCATCCCTCTATCCTCTCTCCATCCCTCTATCCTCTCTCCATCCCTCCATCCTCTCCTCCACCCCCCGGCCCTCTCTCCATCCCTCCATCCTCTCTCCATCCCTCCATCCCCTCCATCCTCTCCATCCTCTCCATCCCTCCATCCTCTCTCCATCCTCTCTCCATCCCTCCATCCCTCCATCCTCCCTCCATCCTCTCTCCATCCCTCCATCCTCTCTCCATCCGTCCATCCTCTCTCCATCCCTCCATCCTCTCTCCATCCGTCCAATCTCTCTACATCCTCTCTCCATCCGTCCATCCTCTCTCCATCCCTCCATCCTCTCTCCATTTCTCCATCCTCTCTCCATCCCTCCATCCTCTCCATCCCTCTATCCTCTCTCCATCCCTCCATCCTCTCTCCATCCCTCTATCCTCTCTCCATCCCCCCATCCTCTCTCCATCTCTCCATCCCTCCATCCTCTCTCCATCCCTCTATCCTCTCTCCATCCCCCCATCCTCTCTCCATGTCTCCATCCTCTCTCCATCCATCCATCCTCTCTCCATCCATCCATCCTCTCTCCATCCATCCATCCTCTCTCCACCTCCCATCCTCTCTCCATCCCTCTATCCTCTCTCCACCCCCCGCCCTCTCTCCATCCCTCCATCCTCTCTCCATCCCTCTATCCTCTCTCCATCCCTCCATCCTCTCTCCATCCCTCCATCCTCTCTCCATCCCTCTATCCTCTCTCCATCCCTCCATCCTCTCTCCATCCCTCCATCCTCTCTCCATCCCTCTATCCTCTCTCCATCCCTCCATCCTCTCTCCATCCCTCTATCCTCTCTCCACCCCATCCTCTCTCCATCCGTCTATCCTCTCTCCACTCTCATCCTCTCTCCATCCCTCTATCCTCTCTCCATCCCTCCATCCTCTCTCCATCCTCCATCCTCTCTCCATCCCTCCATCCTCTCTCCATCCATCCATCCTCTCTCCATCCCTCTATCCTCTCTCCATCCATCCATCCTCTCTCCATCCATCCATCCTCTCTCCATCCCTCTATCCTCTCTCCACCTCTCATCCTCTCTCCATCCCTCTATCCTCTCTCCACCCCCCCCGGCCCTCTCTCCATCCCTCCATCCTCTCTCCATCCATCCATCCTCTCTCCATCCATCCATCCTCTCTCCATCCATCCATCCTCTCTCCATCCATCCATCCTCTCTCCACCTCCCATCCTCTCTCCATCCCTCTATCCTCTCTCCACCCCCCGGCCCTCTCTCCATCCCTCTATCCTCTCTCCATCCCTCCATCCTCTCTCCATCCCTCCATCCTCTCTCCATCCCTCTATCCTCTCTCCATCCCTCCATCCTCTCTCCATCCCTCCATCCTCTCTCCATCCCTCCATCCTCTCCATCCCTCTATCCTCTCTCCATCCCTCCATCCTCTCTCCATCCCTCTATCCTCTCTCCATCCCCCCATCCTCTCTCCATCTCTCCATCCTCTCTCCATCCTCTCTCCATCCTCTCTCCATCCCTCTATCCTCTCTCCATCCCTCTATCCTCTCTCCATCCCTCTATCCTCTCTCCATCCCTCCATCCTCTCTCCATCCCTCCATCCTCTCTCCATCCCTCTATCCTCTCTCCATCCCTCCATCCTCTCTCCATCCCTCCATCCTCTCTCCATCCCTCTATCCTCTCTCCATCCCTCCATCCTCTCTCCATCCCTCTATCCTCTCTCCACCCCATCCTCTCTCCATCCCTCTATCCTCTCTCCACCTCTCATCCTCTCTCCATCCCTCTATCCTCTCTCCATCCCTCCATCCTCTCTCCATCCCTCCATCCCTCTCTCCATCCCTCCATCCTCTCTCCATCCCTCCATCCTCTCTCCATCCCTCTATCCTCTCTCCATCCATCCATCCTCTCTCCATCCATCCATCCTCTCTCCATCCCTCTATCCTCTCTCCACCTCTCATCCTCTCTCCATTCCCTCTATCCTCTCTCCACCCCCCGGCCCTCTCTCCATCCCTCCATCCTCTCTCCATCCATCCATCCTCTCTCCATCCATCCATCCTCTCTCCATCCATCCATCCTCTCTCCATCCATCCCATCCTCTCTCCACCTCCCATCCTCTCTCCATCCCTCTATCCTCTCTCTCCACCCCCCGGCCCTCTCTCCATCCCTCTATCCTCTCTCCATCCCTCCATCCTCTCTCCATCCCTCCATCCTCTCTCCATCCCTCTATCCTCTCTCCATCCCTCCATCCTCTCTCCATCCCTCCATCCTCTCTCCATCCCTCCATCCTCTCCATCCCTCTATCCTCTCTCCATCCCTCCATCCTCTCTCCATCCCTCTATCCTCTCTCCATCCCCCCATCCTCTCTCCATCTCTCCATCCTCTCTCCATCCCCTCCATCCTCTCTCCATCCCTCTATCCTCTCTCCATCCCTCTATCCTCTCTCCATCCCTCTATCCTCTCTCCATCCCTCCATCCTCTCTCCACCCCCCGGCCCTCTCTCCATCCCTCCATCCTCTCTCCATCCCTCCATCCCTCCATCCTCTCCATCCTCTCCATCCCTCCATCCTCTCTCCATCCTCTCTCCTCCCTCCATCCTCCCTCCATCCTCTCTCCATCCCTCCATCCTCTCTCCATCCGTCCATCCTCTCTCCATCCCTCCATCCTCTCTCCATCCGTCCAATCTCTCTACATCCTCTCTCCATCCGTCCATCCTCTCTCCATCCGTCCATCCTCTCTCCATCTTCCATCCTCTCTCCATCCCTCCATCCCTCTATCCTCTCTCCATCCTCTCTACATCCTCTCTCCATCCGTCCATCCTCTCTCCATGCCGTCCATCCTCTCTCCAACCTCCATCCTCTCTCCATCCGTCCATCCTCTCTCCATCCCTCCATCCTCCTCTCCATCCGTCCAATCTCTCTACATCCTCTCTCCATCCGTCCATCCTCTCTCCATCCGTCCATCCTCGTCTCCATCTTCCATCCTCTCCCATCGCCTCCATCCCTCTATCCTCTTCTCCATCCTCTCTACATCCTCTCTCCATCCGTCCATCCCTCTCTCCATCCGTCCATCCTCTCTCCAACCTCCATCCTCTCTCCATCCGTCCATCCTCTCTCCATCCTCCATCCTCTCTCATCCTCTCTCCATCCGTCCATCCTCTATTCATCCGTCCATCCTCTCTTCATCCGTCCATCCTCTCTCCATCCTCTCTCCATCCTCCATCCTCTCTCCATCCGTCCATCCTCGTCTCCATCCTCCATCCTCTCTCCATCCTCTCTCCATGCCGTCCATCCTCTCTCCATCCTCCATCCTCTCTCCATCCTCTCTCCATCCGTCCATCGTCTCTCCATCCGTCCATCCTCTCTCCATCCTCCATCCTCTCTCCATCCTTTCTCCATCCGTCCATCCTCTCTCCATCCCTCTATCCTCTCTCCATCCTCTCTACATCCTCTCTCCATCCGTCCATCCTCTCTCCATCCGTCCATCCTCTCTCCAACCTCCATCCTCTCTCCATCCGTCCATCCTCTCTCCATCCTCCATCCTCTCTCATCCTCTCTCCATCCGTCCATCCTCTCTTCATCCATCCATCCTCTCTTCATCCGTCCATCCTCTCTCCATCCTCTCTCCATCCGTCCATCCTCTCTCCATCCTCTCTCTATCCTCCATCCTCTCTCCATCCGTCCATCCTCTCTCCATCCTCCATCCTCTCTCCATCCTCTCTCCATCCGTCCATCCTCTCTCCATCCTCCATCCTCTCTCCATCCTCTCTCCATCCTCTCTCCATCCGTCCATCGTCTCTCCATCTGTCCATCCTCTCTCCATCCTCCATCCTCTCTCCATCCTTTCTCCATCCGTCCATCCTCTCTCCATCCGTCCATCCTCTCTCCATCCTCCATCCTCTCTCCATCCGTCCATCCTCTCTCCATCCGTCCATCCTCTCTCCATCCGTCCATCCTCTCTCCATCCTCCAGCCTCTCTCCATCCTCCATCCTCTCTCCATCCTCCATCCTCTCTCCATCCGTCCATCCTCTCTCCATCCTCTCTCCATCCTTCCATCCTCTCTCCATCCTTCCATCCTCTCTCCATCCATCCATCCTCTCTCCATCCATCCATCCTCTCTCCACCTCCCATCCTCTCTCCATCCCTCTATCCTCTCTCCACCCCCCGGCCCTCTCTCCATCCCTCTATCCTCTCTCCATCCCTCCATCCTCTCTCCATCCCTCCATCCTCTCTCCATCCCTCTATCCTCTCTCCATCCCTCCATCCTCTCTCCATCCCTCCATCCTCTCTCCATCCCTCCATCCTCTCCATCCTCTATCCTCTCTCCATCCCTCCATCCTCTCTCCATCCCTCTATCCTCTCTCCATCCCCCATCCTCTCTCCATCTCTCCATCCTCTCTCCATCCCTCCATCCTCTCTCCATCCCTCTATCCTCTCTCCATCCCTCTATCCTCTCTCCATCCCTCTATCCTCTCTCCATCCCTCCATCCTCTCTCCACCCCCCGGCCCTCTCTCCATCCCTCCATCCTCTCTCCATCCCTCCATCCCCTCCATCCTCTCCATCCTCTCCATCCCTCCATCCTCTCTCCATCCTCTCTCCATCCCTCCATCCCTCCATCCTCCCTCCATCCTCTCTCCATCCCTCCATCCTCTCTCCATCCGTCCATCCTCTCTCCATCCCTCCATCCTCTCTCCATCCGTCCAATCTCTCTAACATCCTCTCTCCATCCGTCCATCCTCTCTCCATCGTCCATCCTCTCTCCATCTTCCATCCTCTCTCCATCCCTCCATCCCTCTATCCTCTCTCCATCCTCTCTACATCCTCTCTCCATCCGTCCATCCTCTCTCCATCCGTCCATCCTCTCTCCAACCTCCATCCTCTCTCCATCCGTCCATCCTCTCTCCATCCCTCCATCCTCTCTCCATCCGTCCAATCTCTCTACATCCTCTCTCCATCCGTCCATCTCTCTCCATCCGTCCATCCTCTCTCCATCTTCCATCCTCTCTCCATCCCTCCATCCCTCTATCCTCTCTCCATCCTCTCTACATCCTCTCTCCATCCGTCCATGCCTCTCTCCATCCGTCCATCCTCTCTCCAACCTCCATCCTCTCTCCATCCGTCCATCCTCTCTCCATCCTCCATCCTCTCTCATCCTCTCTCCATCCGTCCATCCTCTATTCATCCGTCCATCCTCTCTTCATCCGTCCATCCTCTCTCCATCCTCTCTCCATCCTCCATCCTCTCTCCATCCGTCCATCCTCTCTCCATCCTCCATCCTCTCTCCATCCTCTCTCATCCGTCATCCTCTCTCCATCCTCCATCCTCTCTCCATCCTCTCTCCATCCGTCCATCGTCTCTCCATCCGTCCATCCTCTCTCCATCCTCCATCCTCTCTCCATCCTTTCTCCATCCGTCCATCCTCTCTCCATCCCTCTATCCTCTCTCCATCCTCTCTACATCCTCTCTCCATCCGTCCATCCTCTCTCCATCCGTCCATCCTCTCTCCAACCTCCATCCTCTCTCCATCCGTCCATCCTCTCTCCATCCTCCATCCTCTCTCATCCTCTCTCCATCCGTCCATCCTCTCTTCATCCATCCATCCTCTCTTCATCCGTCCATCCTCTCTCCATCCTCTCTCCATCCGTCCATCCTCTCTCCATCCTCTCTCTATCCTCCATCCTCTCTCCATCCGTCCATCCTCTCTCCATCCTCCATCCTCTCTCCATCCTCTCTCCATCCGTCCATCCTCTCTCCATCCTCCATCCTCTCTCCATCCTCTCTCCATCCTCTCTCCATCCGTCCATCGTCTCTCCATCCGTCCATCCTCTCTCCATCCTCCATCCTCTCTCCATCCTTTCTCCATCCGTCCATCCTCTCTCCATCCGTCATCCTCTCTCCATCCTCCATCCTCTCTCCATCCGTCCATCCTCTCTCCATCCGTCCATCCTCTCTCCATCCGTCCATCCTCTCTCCATCCTCCAGCCTCTCTCCATCCTCCATCCTCTCTCCATCCTCCATCCTCTCTCCATCCGTCCATCCTCTCTCCATCCTCTCTCCATCCTTCCATCCTCTCTCCATCCTTCCATCCTCTCTCCATCCGTCCATCCTCTCTCCATCCTCCATCCTCTCTCCATCCTCCATCCCTCCATCCTCTCTCCATCCTCCATCCTCTCTCCATCCTCCATCCTCTCTCCATCCTCCATCCTCTCTCCATCCCTCCATCCTCTCTCCATCCGTCCATCCTCTCTCCATCCCTCCATCCTCCCTCCATCCTCTCTCCATCCGTCCATCCCTTTATCTCCCTATCTCTCCTTCCTCTCTTTCACCTTGCTAACACTTGATTCATCTCAGAAGAATCCTACCATCCCACTCTCTCCTTCTCCTATCTCTCTCTCTCTCCTTATCGACATCTCTCCCTCTCTGTCCTTCTCCTACCTCTCTCTCTCTTTATCAACATTTCTCCCCCTCTGTCCTTCTCCTACCTCTCCCTCTCTCTCTTTATCAACATCTCTCCCTCTCTGTCCTTCTCCTACCTCTCTCTATCAACATCTCTCCCTCTCTGTCCTTCTCCTACCTCTCTCTATCAACATCTCTCACTCTCTGTCCTTCTCCTACCTCTCTCTCTCTCTTTATCAACATCTCTCCCTCTCTGTCCTTCTCCTACCTCTCTCTATCAACATCTCTCACTCTCTGTCCTTTTCCTACCTCTCTCTTTTTATCAACATTTCTCACTCTGTCCTTCTCCTACCTCTCTCTCTCTTTATCAACATCTCTCCCTCTCTGTCCTTCTCCTACCTCTCTCTCTCTCTTTATCAACATCTCTCCCTCTCTGTCCTTCTCCTACCTCTCTCTCTCTCTCTTTATCAACATCTCTCACTCTCTGTCCTTCTCTTACCTCTCTCTCTCTTTATCAACATTTCTCCCTGTCCTTCTCCTACCTCTCTCTCTCTATCTTTCTCCTACCTCTCTCTATCAACATCTCTCCCTCTCTGTCCTTCTCCTACCTCTCCCTCTCTCTCTCTATCAACATCTCTCCCTTTCTGTCCTTCTCCTACCTCTCTTTATCAACATCTCTCCCTCTCTGTCCTTCTCCTACCTCTCTCTATCAACATCTCTCCCTCTCTGTCCTTCTCCTACCTCTCTCTATCAACATCTCTCCCTCTCTGTCTTTCTCCTACCTCTCTCTCTCTCTATCAACATCTCTCCCTCTCTGTCCTTCTCCTACCTCTCTCTATCAACATCTCTCCCTCTCTGTCCTTTTCCTACCTCTCTCTCTCTCTCTCTCTTTATTAACATCTCTCCCTCTCTATCTTTCTCCTACCTCTCTCTATCAACATCTCTCCCTCTCTGTCCTTCTCCTACCTCTCTCTCTCTCTCTCTCTCTCTCTCTCTCTCTCTCTCTCTCTCTCTCTCTCTCTATCAACATCTCTCCCTCTCTGTCCTTTTCCTACCTCTCTCTCTCTTTCTCTTTATCAACATCTCTCCCTCTCTGTCCTTCTCCTACCTCTCTCTATCAACATCTCTCACTCTGTCCTTTTCCTACCTCTCTCTTTTTATCAACATTTCTCACTCTGTCCTTCTCCTACCTCTCTCTCTCTTTATCAACATCTCTCCCTCTCTGTCCTTCTCCTACCTCTCTCTCTCTCTTTATCAACATCTCTCCCTCTGTCCTTCTCCTACCTCTCTCTCTCTCTCTTTATCAACATCTCTCACTCTCTGTCCTTCTCTTACCTCTCTCTCTCTTTATCAACATTTCTCCCTGTCCTTCTCCTACCTCTCTCTCTCTCTCTCTCTCTCTCTCTCTTTATCAACATCTCTCACTCTCTGTCCTTCTCCTACCTCTCTCTCTCTTTATCAACATTTCTCCCTGTCCTTCTCCTACCTCTCTCTCTCTCTCTCTCTCTCTCTCTCTCTCTCTCTTTATCAACATCTCTCCCTCTCTGTCCTTCTCCTACCTCTCTCTCTCTCTCTATCAACATCTCTCCCTCTCTGTCCTTCTCCTACCTCTCTCTCTCTCTATATCAACATCTCTCCCTCTCTGTCCTTCTCCTACCTCTCTCTATCAACATCTCTCCATCTCTGTCTTTCTCCTACCTCTCTCTCTCTCTCTCTCTCTATCAACATCTCTCCCTCTCTGTCCTTCTCCTACCTCTCTCTATCAACATTTCTCCCACTCTGTCCTTCTCCTACCTCTCTCTCTCTTTATCAACATCTCTCCCTCTCTATCTTTCTCCTACCTCTCTCTATCAACATCTCTCCCTCTCTGTCCTTCTCCTACCTCTCTCTCTCTCTCTCTATCAACATCTCTCCCTTTCTGTCCTTCTCCTACCTCTCTTTATCAACATCTCTCCCTCTCTGTCCTTCTCCTACCTCTCTCTATCAACATCTCTCCCTCTCTGTCCTTCTCCTACCTCTCTCTATCAACATCTCTCACTCTCTGTCCTTCTCCTACCTCTCTCTCTCTCTTTATCAACATCTCTCCCTCTCTGTCCTTCTCCTACCCCTCTCTCTCTCTCTATCAACATCTCTCCCTCTCTGTCCTTCTCCTACCTCTCTCTCTCTCTCTCTCTCTCTTTATCAACATCTCTCACTCTCTGTCCTTCTCTTACCACTCTCTCTCTTTATCAACATTTCTCCCTGTCCTTCTCCTACCTCTCTCTCTCTTTATCAACATCTCTCCCTCTGTCTTTCTCCTACCTCTCTCTCTCTCTCTCTCTATCAACATCTAATCAAATCAAATCAAATCAAATGTATTTATATAGCCCTTCGTACATCAGCTGATATCTCAAAGTGCTGTACAGAAACCCAGCCTAAAACCCCAAACAGCAAGCAATGCAGGTGTAGAAGCACGGTGGCTAGGAAAAACTCCCTAGAAAGGCCAATACCTAGGAAGAAACCTAGAGAGGAACCAGGCTATGTGGGGTGGCCAGTCCTCTTCTGGCTGTGCCGGGTGGAGATTATAACACAACATGGCCAAGATGTTCAAATGTTCATAAATGACCCGCATGGTCGAATAATAATAAGGCAGAACAGTTGAAACTAGAGCAGCAGCACAGTCAGGTGGAAGTTGAAACTGGAGCAGCAGCATGGCCAGGTGGACTGGGGACAGCAAAGAGTCATCATGTCAGGTAGTCCTGGGGCATGGTCCTAGGGCTCAGGTCCTCCGAGAGAGAGAAAGAAAGAGAGAAGGAGAGAATTAGAGAACGCACACTTAGATTCACACAGGACACCGAATAGGACAGGAGAAGTACTCCAGATATAACAAACTGACCCCAGCCCCCCGACACATAAACTACTGCAGCATAAATACTGGAGGCTGAGACAGGAGGGGTCAGGAGACACTGTGGCCCCATCCGAGGACATCTCTCCCTCTCTGTCGTTCTCCTACCTCTCTCTATCAACATCTCTCCCTCTCTGTCCTTTTCCTACCTCTCTCTCTCTCTCTCTCTCTCTCTCTTTATCAACATCTCTCCCTCTCTATCTTTCTCCTACCTCTCTCTATCAACACCTCTCCCTCTCTGTCCTTCTCCTACCTCTCTCTCTCTCTCTCTCTCTCTATCAACATCTCTCCCTCTCTGTCCTTCTCCTACCTCTCTCTATCAACATTTCTCCCTCTCTGTCCTTCTCCTACCTCTCTCTCTCTTTATCAACATCTCTCCCTCTCTGTCCTTCTCCTACCTCTCTCTCTCTCTCTATCAACATCTCTCCCTCTCTGTCCTTCTCCTACATCTCTCTATCAACATCTCTCCCTCTCTGTCCTTTTCCTACCTCTCTCTCTCTCTCTTTATCAACATCTCTCCCTCTCTATCTTTCTCCTACCTCTCTCTATCAACATCTCTCCCTCTCTGTCTTTCTCCTACCTCTCTCTCTCTCTCTCTATCAACATCTCTCCCTCTCTGTCTTTCTCCTACCTCTCTCTCTCTCTCTCTCTCTCTCTCTATCAACATCTCTCCCTCTCTGTCCTTCTCCTACCTCTCTCTCTCTTTATCAACATCTCTCCCTCTGTCCTTCTGCTACCTCTCTCTCTTTATCAACATCTCTCCCTCTCTGTCCTTCTCCTACCTCTCTCTTTCTCTTTATCAACATCTCTCCCTCTCTGTCCTTCTCCTACCTCTCTCTCTCTCTCTATCAACATTTCTCCCTCTCTGTCCTTCTCCTACCTCTCTCTCTCTCTCTTTATCAACATTTCTCCCTCTCTGTCCTTCTCCTACCTCTCTCTCTCTTTATCAACATTTCTCCCTCTCTGTCCTTCTCCTACCTCTCTCTCTCTCTTTATCAACATCTCTCCCTCTCTGTCCTTCTCCTACCTCTCTCTCTCTCTCTCTCTATCAACATCTCTCCATCTCTGTCCTTCTCCTACCTCTCTCTCTCTCTCTCTCTATCAACATCTCTCCCTCTCTGTTCTTCTCCTACCTCTCTCTATCAACATCTCTCACTCTCTGTCCTTCTCCTACCTCTCTCTATCAACATCTCTCACTCTCTGTCCTTCTCCTACCTCTCTCTCTCTCTCTCTCTCTATCAACATTTTTCCCCCTCTGTCCTTCTCCTACCTCTCTCTATCAACATCTCTCCCTCTCTGTCCTTCTCCTACCTCTCTCTATCAACATCTCTCACTCTCTGTCCTTCTCCTACCTCTCTCTATCAACATCTCTCCCTCTCTGTCCTTCTCCTACCTCTCTCTGTCAACATCTCTCTCTATCCTTCTCCTACCTCTCTCTCTCTCTCTATCAACATCTCTCCATCTCTGTCCTTCTCCTACCTCTCTCTCTCTTTATCAACATCTCTCCCTCCCTGGCTTCTCCTACCTCTCTCTATCAGCATCTCTCCCTCTCTGTCCTTCTCCTACCTCTCTCTGTCAACATCTCTCTTTCTATCCTTCTCCTACCTCTCTCTCTCTCTCTCTATCAACATCTCTCCCTCTCTGTCCTTCTCCTACCCCTCTCTCTCTCTCTTTATTGACATCTCTCCCTCTCTGTCCTTCTCCTACCTCTCTCTATCAACATCTCTCCCTCTCTGTCCTTCTCCTACCTCTCTCTTTATCAACATCTCTCCCTCTCTGTCCTCACACTGTCCATACTGTATAAACACTCCCCCAGTCTCCTGTGTTATTAAGTGTTCATGTGGCTTACTAAAGGAGATTAGTTTATTAATTTATTAACTCCCCCTCTCCCTCTCCTCTTCCTCCTCCCCCTCTCCTCCTCTCCTTCTCCTCCTCCCCCTCTCCTCCTCCCCCTCTTCTCCTCCTCCCCCTCTCCCTCTCCTCCCCCTCTCTCCCTCCTCCCCCTCTCCCTACTCCGTCAGTGTTGTGTTTCTCTCTGGACTCTCGCTGGGGTTTGCATGCTGACCGACTGGCTCTGGGTAAAGGACAGACGTATGCCCGCAGCGTGCCCGGCCTCTCCCTTCTGCAGGCCGCTGACCGCTCCCTCACTTCCTGTCACCTGACCTCTGACCTCCTCATAGGCGACCTGGCCATCACCCAGGGAAGGCACTACTGGGCATGCTCGGTGGAGCCCGGCTCCTACCTGGTCAAGGTGAGAAATAAAGATTTTGAGTGTGTGTGTGTGTGTGTGTGCATACGTGCGTGGGTGTATGTAATTTACTCAATTTAATTTGTCATTTTTCTATCTGCGTTCCTCAGGTGGGAGTTGGACAGGAGGCCAAGCTCCAGGAGTGGTTCCACCTTCCTCAGGACATGGCCAGCCCCCGGTGAGAGAGGAGAGAGCGAGGTAGAGGGAGGGATGGAGAGGGAGGGGAGGACAGAGGGAGGTAGAGGGAGGGATGGAGAGGGAGTGGGGACAGAGGGAGGTAGAGGGAGGGATGGAGAGGGAGGGGGGGACAGAGGGAGGTAGAGGTAGGGGGACAGAGGGAGGTAGAGGTAGGGGGACAGATGGAGGTAGAGGTAGGGGACAGATAGATGTAGGGGGACAGAGGGAGGTAGAGGTAGGGGGACAGAGGGAGGTAGAGGTAGGGGGACAGAGGGAGGTAGAGGTAGGGGGACAGAGGGAGGTAGAGGTAGGGGGGACAGAGGGAGGTAGAGGTAGGGAGGGAGAGGGAAGGGGGACAGATGGAGGTAGAGGTAGGGGGACAGAGGGAGGTAGAGGGAGGGGGACAGAGGGAGGTAGAGGTAATGGGGACAGAGGGAGGTAGAGGTAGAGGGACAGAGGGAGGTAGAGGTAGGGGGGACAGAGGAAGGTAGAGGTAGGGGGACAGAGGGAGGTAGAGGTAGGGGGACAGAGGGAGGTAGAGGGAGGGGGACAGAGGGAGGTAGAGGTAGGGGGGACAGAGGGAGGTAGAGGTAGGGGAGACAGAGGGAGGTAGAGGTAGGGGGGACAGAGGGAGGTAGAGGTAGGGGGGACAGAGGGAGGTAGAGGTAGGGGGACAGAGGGAGGTAGAGGTACGGGGACAGAGGGAGGTAGAAGTGGCTCCAGTGACACTAAAACTAACCAAGTAAACTCAGTCTCCCCCGTCCTCCCTCTTCCTCACTCTCCATCCCCCCTTCTCTCTTCCCGTTCCCCCTCCTCTCTCTCCCCCTCCCCTCTCTCTCCCCGACCCCTTCCCTCTCTCCAGCTATGACCCAGACAGTGGCCATGACAGTGGGGCTGAGGATTCCCCAGACTCCTCCCCTCCCTTCTGCTTCCTCACCATGGGCATGGGCAAGGTCCTCTTACCCCAGGGGGCAGCAAACTTACACCACAGTACCCACAGTACCCATGGAAACAACCATGGCCCTCCTACTGCCCCCCTGCCCCCGCGCCTGGGGGTTTGTCTGGACTTCGAAAAGGGGCGGGTCACGTTCTACGACGCCCACTCGCTGCGTACCCTGTGGGAGGGGCATGTGGATTGCTCTGCCCCTGTGTGCCCGGCCTTTTGTTTCATTGGTGGAGGGGCACTGCAGCTGCAGGAGCTGGTGGCCAATCGGAGCACAGAGGAGCCACCGCACAGAAGGGTTACCATCCAATCACGCGCCACCAATTTAGGTAACTGAAGAAGTATGGAGCGGAGTGATTTGGAGAGACCCTTCATCAACTTGATGTTTACTTGTTTATGTTTAGGTTTCATTTGTAATGTCTGCAACTGTTGATGATGTACATTTTGCAGAATAGAAGAATGTCAATGTCCCGGAATCCAGGGGATTATAAAGTGTTCTGCAGGTTACATCAGGATACGTGTATTCTGTGATTCCAACTGTTGCTGTGTTGCATCTGACAAGGACTCATGAGTGGGACGTTAACTGTTAAAGGACTCATGAGTTGGATGTTAACTGTTAAATGACTCATGAGTGGGATGTTAACTGGTAATTGACTCATGAGTGGGACGTTAACTGTTAAAGGACTCATGAGTGGGACGTTAACTGGTAAAGGACTCATGAGTGGACGTTAACTGTTAAATGACTCGTGAGTGGGATGTTAACTGTTAACATCCCACTCATGAGTCCTTTAACAGTTAACATCCCACTCATGAGTCCTTTAACTGTTAAAGAACTCATGGGTGGGACGTTAACTGTTAAAGGACTCATGAGTGGGACGTTTACTGTTAAAGGACTCATGAGTGGGACGTTTACTGTTAAATGACTCATGAGTGGGACGTTAACTGTTAAAGGACTCATGAGTGGGACGTTTACTGTTAAAGGACTCATGAGTGGGACGTTAACTGTTAAAGGACTCATGAGTGGGACGTTTACTGTTAAATGACTCATGAGTGGGACGTTTACTGTTAAATGACTCATGAGTGGGATGTTAACTGTTAAAGGACTCATGAGTGGGATGTTAACTGTTAAAGGACTCATGAGTGGACGTTAACTGTTAAATGACTCGTGAGTGGGATGTTAACTGTTAACATCCCACTCACGAGTCCTTTAACAGTTAACATCCCACTCATGAGTCCTTTAACTGTTAAAGGACTCATGAGTGGGATGTTAACTGTTAAAGGACTCATGAGTGGGACGTTAACTGGTGTATTACTCATGAGTGGGACGTTAACTGGTAAATGACTCATGAGTGGGACGTTAACTGTTAAAGGACTCATGAGTGGGACGTTAACTGGTAAATGACTCATGAGTGGGATGTTAACTGGTAAATGACTCATGAGTGGGACGTTAACTGGTAGATGACTCATGAGTGGGACGTTAACTGTTAAAGAACTCATGGGTGGGACGTTAACTGGTAAATGACTCATGAGTGGGACGTTAACTGGTAAATGACTCATGAGTGGGACGTTAACTGGTAAATGACTCATGAGTGGGACGTTAACTGTTAAAGGACTCATGAGTGGGACGTTAACTGGTAAATGACTCATGAGTGGGATGTTAACTGGTAAATGACTCATGAGTGGGACGTTAACTGGTAGATGACTCATGAGTGGGACGTTAACTGTTAAAGAACTCATGGGTGGGACGTTAACTGTTAAAGGACTCATGAGTGGGACGTTTACTGTTAAAGGACTCATGAGTGGGACGTTTACTGTTAAATGACTCATGAGTGGGACGTTAACTGTTAAAGGACTCATGAGTGGGACGTTTACTGTTAAAGGACTCATGAGTGGGACGTTAACTGTTAAAGGACTCATGAGTGGGACGTTTACTGTTAAATGACTCATGAGTGGGACGTTTACTGTTAAATGACTCATGAGTGGGATGTTAACTGTTAAAGGACTCATGAGTGGGATGTTAACTGTTAAAGGACTCATGAGTGGACGTTAACTGTTAAATGACTCGTGAGTGGGATGTTAACTGTTAACATCCCACTCACGAGTCCTTTAACAGTTAACATCCCACTCATGAGTCCTTTAACTGTTAAAGGACTCATGAGTGGGATGTTAACTGGTAAATGACTCATGAGTGGGACGTTAACTGGTAAATGACTCATGAGTGGGACGTTAACTGTTAAAGGACTCATGAGTGGGATGTTAACTGTTAAAGGACTCATGAGTGGGACGTTAACTGGTGTATTACTCATGAGTGGGACGTTAACTGGTAAATGACTCATGAGTGGGACGTTAACTGTTAAAGGACTCATGAGTGGGACGTTAACTGGTAAATGACTCATGAGTGGGATGTTAACTGGTAAATGACTCATGAGTGGGACGTTAACTGGTAGATGACTCATGAGTGGGACGTTAACTGTTAAAGAACTCATGGGTGGGACGTTAACTGGTAAATGACTCATGAGTGGGACGTTAACTGGTAAATGACTCATGAGTGGGACGTTAACTGGTAAATGACTCATGAGTGGGATGTTAACTGGTAAATGACTCATGAGTGGGACGTTAACTGTTAAAGGACTCATGAGTGGGACGTTAACTGGTAAAGGGCTCATGAGTGGGACGTCAACTGTTAAAGGACTCATGAGTGGGACGTTAACTGGTAAAGGGCTCATGAGTGGGACGTCAACTGTTAAAGGACTCATGAGTGGGACGTTAACTGTTAAAGGGCTCATGAGTGGGATGTTAACTGGTAAAGGGCTCATGAGTGGGACGTCAACTGTTAAAGGACTCATGAGTGGGACGTTAACTGGTAAAGGGCTCATGAGTGGGACGTCAACTGTTAAAGGACTCATGAGTGGGATGTTACATGTTAAATGACTCATGAGTGGGCGTTATCTGTTCAGACTCATGCTACCTGCACTTCACATAGATCTTATTGTTTGAAACCAAAATGCTCACAAGATTCTCTCATAAGCTTCAAACATGTATTACAAATCAAGAGGGTATACATATCTAGTCTATAGTTTGAGACAAAATAGAGATGAATGGGATTTACACATTATGGATAGAAAGGATTTTGCGTAAATCATGTGTTGATGTCAATGGGAAGATTTAGGATGTGTGTGTGTTCACCGGAATAAAAATGATTATACTTATTTTATCATTCTCATCTGAGCTGGCTGAATATTTATACTGTTTTATAGCTTTTTATTCATAGCTTTTATGATTATTATGACTGGCAATAATACATTTTTACTCAACAGATTATTACTAAAAAGATAGATCTTACAGGGTCGAGGCTCAGACTGTCAGTATTCATACAGTATATTGAATGTGTGTGTGAGAGTGTGTATTTTTCCTTGAATGCATGTGTGTACGTGTGTGTGTGTGAGAGACAGAGAGAGAGGGAGGGAGATATATATATACAGTACGCGTCAAAAGTTTATTTTTACTATTTTCTATTTTCTAATAATAGTGAAGACATCAAAACTATGAAATAACACACATGGAATCATGTAGTAACCCAAAAAGTGTTTAACAAATATATTTGTGGAGGCCAGGTCATCTGATGCAGCAGTCCATCATTCTTGATTAAATAGCCCTTTCACAGTCTGGAAGTGTGTTGAGTTATTGTACTGTTAAAAAACAAATGATAGTCCCACTAATCCAGATGGGGTGGTGTATCGCTGCAGAATGCTGTGGTAGCCATGTTGGTTAAATGTGCCCTGAATTCTAAATAAATCACAGACAGTGTCACCAGCAAAGCACCCCCACACCATCACACCTCCTCTTCCATGCTTCACGGTGGGACCAACACATGCAGAGATCATCTGTCTACCAACTCTGCTTCTCACAAAGACACTGCAGTTGGAACCAAAAATCTCAAATTTGTCAGATTTGTCAGAGTCTAATGTCCATTGCTTGTGTTTCTTGGCCCAAGCAAGTCCCTTCTTCTTATTGGTGTCCTTTAGTAATGGTTTATTTACAGCAATTCGATCACGAAGGCCTGATTCACGCAGTCTCTGAACAGTTGATGTTGAGGTGTCTGTTACTTGAGCTCTGTGAGGCATTTATTTGGGCTGCAGTCTGATGTGCAGTTAACACTAATGAACTTATCCTCTGCAGCAGAAGTAACTCTGGGTCTTCCTTTCCTGTGGCGGTCCTCATGAGATCCATGTCTTAAAGTAATGATGGACTGTCGTTTCTCTTTGCTTATTTGAGCTGTTCTTGCCATAATATGGACTTGGTCTTTTACCAAAAAGGACTATCTTCTGTATCCCAGCCCTACCTTGTCACAACACAACTGATTGGCTCAAACACATTAAGAAGGACATTAATTCCACAAATTAACTTTTAACAAGGCACACCTGTTAAAACCTCTTTGGGCTAGACGTGGCGCCAGCGACCCACCTCGACAACATTAAGTGAAATTGCAGAGCGCGAAATTCAAATGATAGAAATAGTCATATTTAGCATTCATGAAAATACAAGTGTCATACATCAGAAAAAAGCTTAGCATCTTGTTAATCCAGCTGCTGTCAGATTTCAAAAAGGCTTTACGGCGAAAGCACACCATGCGATTATCTGAGGACAGCGCCCCGAACACAAAATAATTAAAAACATTTTCCAACCAGGCAGGGGCGCCACGAAAGTCAGAAATAGCAATAAAATAAATGCCTTACCTTTTGAAGATATTCTTCTGCTGGCACTCCAAAAGGTCCCAGCTACATCACAAATGGTCCTTTTTGTTCGATAAAGTCCTTCTTTATATCTCCAAAAGCTGGCACGCTTCATTCAATAATCCACTGGTTTCCCTCCTTCAAAATGCATACAAAATGAATCCCAAACGTTGCCAATAAACTTCTCCAAACAAGCCAAACAACGTTCATAATCAAACCTCAGGTACGATAACACGTACATAAATGATCAAATTTAAGACGGAAAATCGTTATTGTCTTTAGATAAACAACAAAGTACACGCTCTCATCCATGCTCGTTAAAACACTACAGCGAAAATGGGAGCCACTTAGAAAAGCTACAAATTCTAGCAATTTTTCCAAAAACAAGCCTGACACTCTTTCTAAAGATGGTTGACATCTAGTGGATGCCCTAGGAACTGCAATCTGGGAGGTTTTCCCTTCATATTAAACATGACAGCCATTGGAATCAGTGGTGGGCTGAATTTTTTTGGGATGGTTTGTCCTCGTGTTTTCTCCTCGTGTTTTCGCCTGCCATATCACACTCACAGACATTATTTTAACAGTTTTAGAAACTTTTGAGTGTTTTCTATACAAATCTATCCAATTATATGCATATCCTAGCTTTTGGGCCTGAGTAACAGGCAGTTTACTTTGGGCACGCTTTTCATCCAGGCGTAAAAATACTGCCCCCTAGCCCAGAGAGGTTAATTGAAATGCATTCCAGGTGACTACCTCATGATGCTGGTTGAGAGATGATGCTGCCAAGAGTGTGCAAAGCTGCCATCAAGGCAAAGGGTGGCTACTTTTAAGAATCTCAAATATAAAATATATTTTGATTTGTTTAACACTTTTTTGGTTAATACATGATTCCATATGTGTTATTTCATAGTTTTGATGTCTTCACTATTATTCTACAATGTAGAAAACAGTGCAAACAAAGAAAAACCCTTGACTGAGTAGGTGTGTCCAGACCTTTGACTGGTTCTGTATATATATCAATAGAGCCTGCTGAGGGGAGAACAGCTCATAATAATGGCTGGAATGGAGTGAATGGAATGGTATCAAGAACATGGTTTTCATGTGTTTTATTTCACTCCATTCCAGTCATTATTATGAGCCGTCCTCCCCTCAGCAGCCTCCACTGATATATATATATAGAGAGAGTCCAGTCCAATCCAATCCGTTGCTCGGAGATCTGGCTGTAACAACCATGCTTTCTGTTCTGTCTGTCCTGAATGATCTGGTTGTAAAATACAGTTGTCTTATACCTTACAACACTTGAATGACTTTAGACTGTAGCATCTCCCTCATTTAGACTTTTCCATGCTGGCAGAATGTTTGTAAACGTCATGAGAAAAAGGAATAAACAATTCAACAGTTACATTGAGGTGTTATGTGGATGCTGTTCTGTTTCAGGTACTAGCACATATCAGTAATGAGGACCAGACAGGAAGAGGAATCACTGGGACATTCAAGAACCCTGCATACTTTTGTTGTCATCTAGAAAATGAAGTCAAATTTAGAACATAGAACAGAAGACACTGGTCATTAGTTATTACATCACGTTGAATTGACGGGTCGTTATGAGAAAATTCATGGCTCTTTGAACTCAGATTTAGCGTCTGATTTCATCACAGCTTTTGTTTTGTTTCTCTCTGGCCTCACATAGGGAAGAGCAGGAAGCCACTGAAGGGGCAACGTTAATTTGAATCTTCCTAGAGACCATAGCCTGAGGGAAGGTACATGTAGATTAAGTCCCCCTCCTCCAGAGTCACTGCATTAGATACATACTGATGCCCTTCCTGGCTATTGTACTGATTTGACAATATTTCATGCTACTTATTCTTAAATAAGCATATACCCGTATATACTGATGTGCAGGCGTCCATGCCAGAGAATCTGAAGTAGTAGACTCCTCTCAATGGGACTGTGAAGACATCTGCATCAGAGGAAAGGAGGGAGAGATCAACACTGTCTGTCTCTCATGAACACTGGAGCAGCCTGTTAGTGATGTAGGTGTCTGTTACTAATGTCATATACGTAGCAGCAGTACCTGTCACTGGACTGTAGGTGTCTGTTACTAATGTCATATACGTAGCAGCAGTACCTGTCACTGGACTGTAGGTGTCTGTTACTAATGTCATATACGTAGCAGCAGTACCTGTCACTGGACTGTAGGTGTCTGTTACTAATGTCATATACGTAGCAGCAGTACCGGTTGTAGGTGTTGCCAATGTTGGTGAAGACTTTGGTGTAGATCAGTTGGGTCTCAGTATCAAAAGGTCCTATCTTGAGTTCGACAAACCAGCAGAGAAGCTTTGGTCTGTCTGAGCACAGAATAGTTCAATAAGTCACTGTATGTTGAGTAAGATACATTCATAAAATGAACATATTCCCACACCACATTAGATACAATGAGATTCTGAAAGTCTGTGTTTGTCTTACCTGTGTTCTCTCTCTTCAGCCCCTCCACTTCCCCTTTCAGTTCCTCCACCTCTCTCTCACTGGCTATCACTCTGGTCCCCATGGCTGACAGTTCAGCTACCTTGGCTGGAATTATGGGAATCATATCTAGAGCTCTTGATCTGATGTCTAGAGCTCAAATAAACTGATGATGAATTCAACACACTCTTCAGCTGCCTCATGTTAGCTGCATTCTCTCTCTCTCTCCCCAGTTCATCCACCTTGTTCTTGGGGAACTGCTGTTCCGTCATAGTGACACTCCGTTCTTTGGTTCTCCTTTCAGCTCCTCCACCTCTCCTTTCAGCTCCTTAACCTCTCCTTTCAGCTCCTCCACCTCTCCTTTCAGCTCCTTAACCTCTCCTTTCAGCTCCTCCACCTCTCCTTTCAGCTCCTCCACCTCTCCTTTCAGCTCCTCCACCTCTCCTTTCAGCTCCTTAATCTCTCCTTTCAGCTCCTCCACCTCTCCTTTCAGCTCCTCCACCTCTCCTTTCAGCTCCTTCACCTCTCCTTTCAGCTCCTCCACCTCTCCTTTCAGTCGGTCTGTTTTGTGCCCTCTAGTAAGTAGGGTCGGCAGGTAGCCTAGTGGTTAAGAGCGTTGGGCCAGTAACCGAAAGGTCACTGGTTTGAATCCCTGAGCCAACTAGGTGAAAAATGGATAGATTGCTCTTGAGCAAGGCACTAAACCCTAATTACTCATGTAAGTCACTCTGGATAAGAGCGTCTGATAAATGACTCAAAGGTAAGTAAATATAAAGCAGTAAGGTATCAGAAATATCACCATGGTTACCAAAGGGCTAGCTGCTAGAGTTACTATTATTATTAATTGGAGGTCTAGGTACAGTCCTCACCATAGTCTGTTCACCTAGATCCACAAGGTGGAGTTAACTTGGAGGGGAGGGAGAAGGGAGTGAGGGTTGAAAACAAAGCCTTGCCTCTGTGGCTGTTGTCAAAGCAACAGAGAAGGAGCAGGAAGTATCCAGGTAGTTAAATAGAACACACACACTCCCTCTGGTAATCTCCGGTCCTCACACACTGAACAGCTACTGCGCCACCTGACCAGCCTCACACAGGTAAGAGACACCTGCTGCTAGCTACACCTGATCTCCTCTGAGAAAACACATGAACCTGGGCATGTGTGTTCTCTCTTTCCCTCTCCTCTCTTTCTCACACATCTGTCTCCGTTTTCATGTGTTCTCTCCCTGTGCCCGAACAATGCCAATAGTATGTCTGTCACATAAGAATGTTCCAGATGGGCCTGGCATGGGCTATATTATAAAGTTGTCATATTTCATAGACTAATGGGACATTATATGTGGGGTAATGGCTCTCAGCACTTGACTTTGCCCAGTTTAAATGCCAGGTAAACAGGAGTGGTATTATTTGCGCATGTCAACGTGTGTATATGCTGCCAAGCGCCAAACTGCCAGAACTGGATTGGCAGTGTATCCGCCCAGGCAGCCATTATTCTGACAATCATTGTTTCACAGTCTCATAATGGGCCACCAGAATAGCTCAAGACACACCTGACTGTAGCATGTAACTATATAATAATCACTGAGTAACATCATAATAATCACTGAGTAACATCGTAATAATCACTCAGTCAGACAGAGTGATTATTATTCAAAGAAATTCAACATCACAAAAAGTATCTCATTCACAGAGAAAGGTTTATTTAAGCATACAGTTTGCATGGTTAGTGAATAGTTCAAGTGTAAATTGCCTTTCTTGATGGCTACTGAGATAATTCAAGTTGAATTGAATTATAATTTAAATGGAGGAGTATAAGGAAGAGAGGAGGAAGAGGTGGTTTGTGATAGGAATTTATCAGCCGAGCGGCAGCCAGGTGAATACCAGCCAGGTGAATACCAGCCAGGTCCAGGTGAACACCAGCCAGGTGAATACCAGCCAGGTCCAGGTGAACACCAGCCAGGTGAATACCAGCCAGGTCCAGGTGAACACCAGCCAGGTGGATACCAGCCAGGTGAATACCAGCCAGGTGAATACCAGCCAGGTGAACACCAGCCAGGCGGACACCAGCCAGGTGAATACCAGCCAGGTGAACACCAGCCAGGTGAATACCAGTCAGGTGAACACCAGCCAGGTGAATACCAGCCAGGTGAACACCAGCCAGACGGACACCAGCCAGGTGAATACCAGCCAGGTGAACACCAGCCAGGTGAACACCAGCCAGGTGAATACCAGCCAGGTGAATACCAGCCAGGCAGACACCAGCCAGGTGAATACCAGCCAAGTGAACACCAGCCAGGTGAATACCAGCCAGGTGAATACCAGCCAGGTGAACACCAGCCAGGTGAACACCAGCCAGGTGAATACCAGCCAGGTAAATACCAGCCAGGTGGACACCAGCCAGGTGGATACCAGCCAGGTGAATACCAGCCAGGTGGATACCAGCATGGTGAACACCAGCCAGGTGAATACCAGCCAGGCGGACACCAGCCAGGTGAACACCAGCCAGGTGAATACCAGCCAAGTGAACACCAGCCAGGTGGACACCAGCCAGGTGAATACCAGCCAGGTGGACACCAGCCAGGTGAATACCAGCCAGGTGAATACCAGCCAGGTGGAAACCAGCCAGGTGAATACCAGCCAGGTGAATACCAGCCAGGTGAATACCAGCCAGGTGGAAACCAGCCAGTTGAATACCAGCCAGGTGGACACCAGCCAGGTGAATACCAGCCAGGTGAATACTAGTCAGGTGAACACCAGCCAGGTGAATACCAGCCAGGTGGAAACCAGCCAGGTGAATACCAGCCAGGTGAATACCAGTCAGGTGAACACCAGCCAGGTGAATACCAGCCAGGTGAATACCAGCCAGGTGGACACCAGCCAGGTGAATACCAGCCAGGTGAATACCAGCCAGGTGAATACCAGCCAGGTGGACACCAGCCAGGTAAATACCAGCCAGGTAAATACCAGCCAGGTGAATACCAGCCAGGTGAATACCAGCCAGGTGAATACCAGCCAGGTGGACACCAGCCAGGTAAATACCAGCCAGGTGAATACCAGCCAGGTGAATACCAGCCAGGTGAATACCAGCCAGGTGGACACCAGCCAGGTGAATACCAGCCAGGTAAATACCAGCCAGGTGAATACCAGCCAGGTGAATACCAGCCAGGTGTGTACCAGCCAGGTGAATACCAGCCAGGTGAATACCAGCCAGGTGAATACCAGCCAGGTGGACACCAGCCAGGTGAATACCAGCCAGGTAAATACCAGCCAGGTGAATACCAGCCAGGTGAATACCAGCCAGGTGTGTACCAGCCAGGTGAATACCAGCCAGGTGAATACCAGCCAGGTGAATACCAGCCAGGTGGACACCAGCCAGGTAAATACCAGCCAGGTGGACACCAGCCAGGTGAATACCAGCCAGGTGAATCCCAGCCAGGAGAATACCAGCCAGGTGAATACCAGCCAGGTGAACACCAACACTTTGCTTTGAAGTGACAGAACAGGTTTTAATCTGTAAAACAGATGGAGGAAAAAGAGGAACAGCGGAACAGTGAAACAAGGTGAGGTTTAAAAATATTTTAGGTATGTAGGTACCTGTGTGTCTGAGGGAGTAATATTTGGTGGTGTGATCTCAGTCTATCTTTTCATCAACTATCTTGGGCTTTCATGTTCAACTTTGCACACATTTCTAAAAATGAAGCTTCATAGACAACCATGTCCAACTTCAGACCATGCCCGCCCGACTAGCATCACTACCCTAGACGGTTCTGACCTAGAATATGTGGACAACTACAAATACCTAGGTGTCTGGTTAGACTGTTAACTCTCCTTCCAGATCTCCAAACCAAAATCAAATCTAGAATCTGCTTCCTATTTCGCAACAAAGCCTCCTTCACTCACGCCGCCAAACTTACCCTAGTAAAACTGACTATCCTACCGATCCTCGACTTTGGCGATGTCATCTACAAAATAGCTTCCAATACTCTATTCAGCAAACTGGATGCAGTGCCATCCGTTTTGTCACCAAAGCCCCATATACCACCCACCACTGCGACCTGTATGCTCTTGTCGGCTGGCCCTCACTACATATTCGTCGCCAGACCCACTGGCTCCAGGTCATCTATAAGTCCATGCTAGGTAAAGCTCTGCCTTATCTCAGCTCGCTGGTCACAATAACAACACCCACCAATAGCACGCACTCCAGCAGGTATATCTCACTGGTCATCCCCAAAGCCAACACCTCCTTTGGCCGCCTTTCCTTCAAGTTCTTTGCTGCCAGTGATTGGAACGAATTGCAAAAATCGCTGAAGCTGGAGACTTTCCCTCACTAACTTTAAATATCAGCTATCTGAGCAGGTAACCGATCGCTGCAGCTGTACATAGTCCATCTGTAAATAGCCCACCCAATCTACCTACCTCATCCCCATATTGTTTTTATGTGCTTTTCTGCTCTTTTGCACACCAGTATCTCTACTTGCACATCATCATCTGCTCATTTATCACTCCAGTGTTAGTCTGCTAAATTGTAATTACTTCGCTACTATGGCCTATTTATTGCCTTAAATCCTCACGCCATTTGCACACACTGTATATAGACTTTCTTTTTTTCTATTGTGTATTGACTGTACGCTTGTTTACTCCATGTGTAACTCTGTGTTGTTGTTTTTGTCACACTGCTTTATCTTGGCCAGGTCGCAGTTGTAAATGAGAACGTGTTCTCAACTAGCCTACCTGGTTAAATAAAGGTGAAAATAAAAAATAAATAAATACAAAGGCCCATTTTGAATATCTTTTATTGCCTTTTACAGGTTACTGCAATGACATTTCTCCGCCACTTGGGGGCAGTGCTGGCTCTTTCTTGTCTTGTCGCCATGGCCCAAACTGAGAAAAGTGAGCAGTCAAAATAGTATCGTTATTTAACACAATTTTCTCTCCTCATGTGTTTGTCTTTGCTGGATGGGAGGAAGGACATTCCTAAGAGCAATAAGTGTCTCACCCCCTTCCCTCTTCTATCTCCCTCTCCCTCCAGCCACAAGAGCTCTGTTCCTCAGCTACAGCTCAGATGGAGAATCCCTCACCACCGAGCAGCTCCGCAGCCTCCTCTCCAATGAGTTCAGCCAGGTCCAGGTGTGTGTGTGTGTGCTTGTGCTTATGTGTGTGTGTACTGAACTGAAAGGGCAGAATCCTAAATCTCTCTCTCTCTCTCTCTCTCTCTCTCTCTCTCTCTCTCTCTCTCTGTAGGCGCTGAATGATCAGCTGCTGGAGGAGTTCATTGTGGCTTATGATGGAAATGGAGATCACAAGCTCGATATGATGGAGTTTGCAGATCTGGTCAAATTCATCACCAAAGACGGCCACTAGACAACACTGGAAATATATAATAAACCTGGGCTTATGATGGGCCTAACAATATCTGACACATAGAAAATGTAATATAGATCACAAAACCTGAAACATACACACATTCCTGATGAATAAATCTGTCTACTGCCTATAGTCATTTAATCTCACAACCCACTTTACTTCAAGTGAATAACTAATTCTATAACAATGAAGTATGATATATGCCTCTTGTATCCATGTAGGATTACTTACAGATGAGTAGTAGCTTACTTGAAGTGCCTACAGTGCAGAATACTAGAAGGCTGGCGAGGGTAGGATGGCTCATAACAAGGAAAACATGTGTTTGATGTATTTGATACCATACCACTGATTCCATTCCAGCCATTACTATGAGCCCGTCCTCCCCAATTAAGGTGCCACTAGCCACCTGTGTGATAGCATCAGTATGCTATTCCAAGCAAAACACCACAGTTCCCTCAACAGCTGTGTCTCCTGTTTTCTGTCGTCAGCACATCTGTATGTCTAACACACACACACACACACACACACACACACACACACACACACACACACACACACACACACACACACACACACACACACACACACACACACACACACACACACACACACACACACACACACACACACACACACACATTCCCACATACGCATATACGCACATACACAGGTGATCTAGCTTTTTCAGACAGGACCACTTCCTCAGGGTGTGTGTGTGTCTTACTCTGACTAGAAAAACACTATTGGTTCTCCACAAAGATGTAGCCCTTTCCCTGCAGTTAAATTACCTAGTGGCCTTATGGGTGGAATGGTATTCATATTTTTCATAATTTCGTGATTAATTATCAAAATCCGGTGTTTCTATGTCAAACGGTTTTGTTATATTTCAGTCTCTGTGATGTATATAAAGTGTCATATTGAGATGCAAACTATAAACTCTATATCTGACATGGTACAGGTGTCTTATTTCTTTAAGCCCATAACCATGTGTGTGAGGTATATACTTTTGTTTCACAGTAGATGTGTTTAAGACTACCTAGAAACACTCTGTGTGACCCTGATTTATCCCACTGCAGCAACAACTGCTTTAAATCCTCTGTGTCTGTCAACTCTTATAGCAGCCAGGTCAGAACATGTTGTTCATCCATGTTTCTCAAAGGTCAAATGTTGAAGTCGTTCCAAATGTCAAATTTCGACGTGTTTAAGGTTAAGTTTAGACATTAACTCATAGTTTTTAAGGTTAGGGTTATGTTAAGGTATTAACTCCAAATTCTTAAAGAATAGCATTAATGGTTAAGGTATTAACTCTGAATGGTTAAGGTAAGGGTTAAGGTTAGGCATTAATGAATGGTTAAGGTATTAACTCTGAATGGTTAAGGTAAGGGTTAAGGTTAGGAATTAATGAATGGTTAAGGTATTAACTCTGAATGGTTAAGGTAAGGGTTAAGGCTAGGCATTAATGAATGGTTAAGGTATTAACTCTGAATGGTTAAGATAAGGCTTAAGGTTAGGCATTAACGAATGGTTAAGGTAAGGGTTAAGGCTAGGCATTAACCTGTCTAACCCTGTTCCGCTAGCGGAACCCCTCGCCAACAGACAATGAAATTGCAGGGCGCCAAATACAAATCAACAGAAAAATATAAATTAAATTTCTCAAACATTCAAGTATTAGGCACCATTTTAAAGATAAACTTCTTGTTAATCCAGCCACAGTGTCTGATTTCAAAAATGCTTTACAGCGAAAGCTCCACAAACGATTATGTTAGGTCACCACCAACTCACAGAAAAACCCAGCCATTTTTCCAGCCAAAGAGAGGAGTCACAAAAAGCACAAATAGAGATAAAATTAATCACTACCCTTTGATGATCTTCATCAGATGACACTCATAGGACTTCATGTTACACAATACATGTATGTTTTGTTCGGTAAAGTTCATATTTATATCCAAAAATCTTATTTTACATTGGCGTGTTATGTTCCGTAGTTCCAAAACATGCAGTGATATTGCAGAGAGCCACATGAATTCACAGAAATACTCATTATAAATGTTGATGAAAATTCAAGTGTTATGCATGGAACTTTAGATACACTTCTCCCTAATGCAACCGCTGTGTCAGATTTCAAAAAAACTTTACGGAAAAAGCATAATCTGAGAATGGCGCTCAGAGAAATATCCGCCATGTTGGGTAGTCAACATTAGTCATAAATAGCATTATAAATAATAACTTACCTTTGACGATCGTCATCAGAATGCACTCCCAGGAATCGCAGTTCCACAATAAATGCTTGTTTTGTTCGATAATGTCCATCATTTATGTCCATTTATGTCCAAATAGCTTATTTTGTTATGGCGTTTGATAAACATATCCAAAAGCGTGTTCTGGTCCAGTCGGACGAAAAGTTCAAAAAGTTATATTACAAGTCGAAGAAACTTGTCAGACTAAGTATAGAATCAATCCTTAGGATGTTTTTATCATAAATGTTCAATAATGTTCCAACTGGAGAATTCCATTGTCTGTAGAAAAGCAATGGAATGAGAGATACCTCTCATGTGAAAGCGCGTGACTGAGAACGAGGCTGCTGGCAGACCCCTTAGTCAAACAGCTCTCATCTGGCCACTTTTCACAGGAGAAGCCTGAAACAATGTTCTAAAGATGGTTGACATCTAGTGGAAGTCTTAGGAAGTGCAAAATAACCCATATCTCACTGTGAATAGGGGCTGAGTTCAAAAACTACAAAACTCAGATTTCCCACTTCCTGTTTGGATTTTTCTCAGGTTTTTGCCTGCCATATGAGTTCTGTTATACTCACAGACATCATTCAAACAGTTGTAGAAACTTCAGAATGTTTTCTATCCAATACTACTAATAATATGCAATATATTAGCATTTGGGACTATGTAGGAGGCAGTTCACTCTGGGCACGCTATTCATCCAAAAGTGAAAATGCTGCCCCCTATCCCAAAGAAATTAATGAATGGTTAAGGTATTAACTCTGAATGGTTAAGGTAAGGGTTAAGGTTAGGCATTAATGAATGGTTAAGGTATTAACTCTGAATGGTTAAGGTAAGGGTTAAGGTTTGGTATAGGCTTAAAACAACAACAATTTAAAATAACTTTCTATCGCTGGATTCAAACTTGCAACCTTTTCAAATAGAGGCAGATGCTACACAACGTCCTAGCAAACGGAAACCTATTTGAATGTAACAGCGCTCACTGTAGCCCCTGGTGTCCAGTTTCCACATCATCTCCCGATGTCCGTAGACATGGATGGACGTTGAATACTGACTTGTATCACGGGAGACCTGGCTGTTAAATCCACCACCTGTTTGTCTGAGCAGATACGAGAATTCAGTGGGATTCTGTATATAACTCTTTACCAAATCAGGCCTCGGAGAGGGAAGAGGCTACTGGAGTCTATAGTAGAACTGGCTCTAGGAGGAAATCTATCTGCTATCTATTGTTGAACAAAATGTTGCAGTTTAATGATGATCATAATCATCACACATCCATTATCCTTCAGGGTGATGGGTAATAATTCACCAAATGAATCAGCAGAAAGAACATCCACACCGATTTGTTCTGCCAATAAAGTGGTGGTTTAATTCAAGTCTCGTGGTTTACAAGGTTTCTACTGTTGCCTGGTCTCTGTCAGTTTAGTAACTACATTTCACAATGTCTCTCCTCTCCCTGTCGGCCACTAGAGACGGAGGTGTCTGTCTGTCAAACAGAATTCCTGTATACCAATTGAGGAGAGGAGAGGACAGGAGAGGAGTAGAGATGAAACAGGACAGTCAGATCTGGGACGTAAAGCCCTGAAGTCATACTGTGTAGGTACAATATTAGTAAAGAGAGAGAGACAGACATAGAGACAGAGAGAGAGAGAGAAAGACATAGAGACATAGAGAGAGAGCGAGAGAGAGAGACATAGAGAGAGAGAGAGCGAGACAGACATAGAGACAGAGAGAGAGAGAAAGACATAGAGACAGAGAGAGACAGAAAGAGAGACATAGAGAGAGAGAGAGACATAGGGACATAGAGAGAGAGCGAGAGAGAGAGACATAGAGAGAGAGAGAGCGAGACAGACATAGAGACAGAGAGAGAGAGAAAGACATAGAGACAGAGAGAGACAGAAAGACATAGGGACATAGAGAGAGATAGAGAGACATAGGGACATAGAGAGAGATAGGTATAGAGACAGACAGACAGATATAGAGACATAGTGTCACGACTTCCGCCAAAGTTGTTCCCTCTCCTTGTTCGGGCGGTGTTCGGCGGTCGACGTCACCGACCTTCTAGCCATCGCTGATCCATTTTTCATTTTCCATTGGTTTTGTCTTGTCTTCCATCACACCTGGTTCCAATCCCATCAATTACATGTTGTGTATTTAACCCTCTGTTTCCCCTCATGTCCTTGTTGATGATTGTTTGTTGTAAGTGTATGTGTACGTCTGTACTGGTGTGTATTTAACCCTCTGTTTCCCCCCATGTCCTTGTTGATGATTGTTTGTTGTAAGTGTATGTGTACGTCTGTACTGGTGTGTATTTAACCCTCTGTTTCCCCCCATGTCCTTGTTGATGATTGTTTGTTGTAAGTGTATGTGTACGTCTGTACTGGTGTGTATTTAACCCTCTGTTTCCCCCCATGTCCTTGTTGATGATTGTTTGTTGTAAGTGTATGTGTACGTCTGTACTGGTGTGTATTTAACCCTCTGTTTCCCCTCATGTCCTTGTCAGTGATTGTTTGTTGTAAGTGTATGTGTATGTCTGTACTGGTGTGCATCAGGTTGTTACCCATTGATTTTTATTATTATGTTTTACGGTGGGTTTTTTGGAAACAGTTACTTCTCTCCTGCGTCTGACTTCTCTGCCGCCAGTTAAATACCCTTACACATAGAGAGAGAAAGAAAGAGAGTCATGGAGAGAGAGACAGACATAGAAAATGAGAGAGAGACTGACATAGAGACAGAGAGAGAGAAAGACATAGAGACACAGACAGACAGACAGACAGACAGACAGACAGACAGACAGACAGACAGACAGACAGACAGACAGACAGACAGACAGACAGAGAGACAGAGAGACAGACAGAGACAGAGAGTGGCAAACAGAGAGACAGACAGAGACAGAGAGTGGCAAACAGAGAGACAGACAGACAGAGAGAGAGACAAAGAGAGAGACAGACAGACCGAGAGAGAGAACAAATAACAAATAAAATGAGAGATAGACGTCATGTAGAAGAACAGCTCCTGACTCGTTATAACTTTTTGGTTGTTAAGAGTGAGATTGACATGATTAAATTAGCAAAAAATTTGTATTTCATCAAATTGTACAACTGCAGATCAACACAGGAGGAAAAGATTGACAGAGAGTGAGTTAAAAGATCTTCATCGTGGTAGCTAGCCAAAATCAAATCTAGCTTACCGTCTAGCTCCAACTGTTTACTGGTGGTAACCATAGCAACACGGCCACTGAGGCAGCGCCTGCAGCACCAGCAGCAGCAGAGACTGAGAGACTTTCCCCCCACTTGTTTTTTAATATCCAGCAGAAATCAAATCAGAGAAGGGAAGAATGAATTTAAACACAATTGTGAGGGAGAACCCAGAAACGTTGTTTGCCGACTGCTCACAAAACAGGACTATTAGAAACCTGTTATTTTACACAGACCACACTACTGCCTGGCATACAGCTGTAACCAGGGATTTCAGCTGTACCACAAAGAAAGGCATCTGCAAGGGAAGGCAAATCCACATTTTTGAGGACAGCGATAAGGACCAGGAAAACAGGTTTCTGACGGTAAGCATGTATCAGAACGGCACTGTCATGGTCCAGGGCAGTGAGGCTGCACTCTGAGGCAGTGAGGCTGCAGCTCTGAGGCAGTGAGGCTGCACTCAGCTCTGTTGTGCAGGACTTCCTCAGCCCCTAAGGAAGCGGAAAGCAAAAAAGACAAGGACAGCACCCCGACCTCTCCGCTCACCTCAGGCACCCCAACAGCAGGACTATACTCCCCCTTGCCGGCCTACAACCACCAGAGCCAAGACCACACTACCATCAGCCTGCTGAGAGACAGGCTGGCTCTGTTAGAAGTATGGGTTACTGAGCTGACAGAGCAGCCCCCCAGCTACACCACCACCAGCCCAGACACAGATCTTCTACAGGACCAGATCAACCAGTGCAGGACCCAGCTGAAGAACTCTATCTAGGAGCTGAGAGAGAACCTTACCACAGTGCTTGAGGAGGTAAAGGCCACCACGAGGAGGAAAGAGCTGGTGCAGGTAAAGGAGGAGATGGCAAAGGAGTTGTCTGTCATCAAGAGGGTGCTGCAGCACAGAGAGCAGACTGTAGAGACCCCTAGAGAGAAGCTGCAGCACAGAGAGCAGACTGTAGAGACCCCTAGAGAGAAGCTGCAGCACAGAGAGCAGACTGTAGAGACCCCTAGAGAGAAGCTGCAGCACAGAGAGCAGACTGTAGAGACCCCTAGAGAGAAGCTGCAGCACAGAGAGCAGACTGTAGAGACCCCTAGAGAGAAGCTGCAGCACAGAGAGCAGACTGTAGAGACCCCTAGAGAGAAGCTGCAGCACAGAGAGCAGACTGTAGAGACCCCTAGAGAGAAGCTGCAGCACAGAGAGCAGACTGTAGAGACCCCTAGAGAGAAGCTGCAGCACAGAGAGCAGACTGTAGAGACTCCTAGAGAGAAGCTGCAGCACAGAGAGCAGACTGTAGAGACCCCTAGAGAGAAGCTGCAGCACAGAGAGCAGACTGTAGAGACTCCTAGAGAGAAGCTGCAGCACAGAGAGCAGACTGTAGAGACTCCTAGAGAGAAGCTGCAGCACAGAGAGCAGACTGTAGAGACCCCTAGAGAGAAGCTGCAGCACAGAGAGCAGACTGTAGAGACTCCTAGAGAGAAGCTGCAGCACAGAGAGCAGACTGTAGAGACCCCTAGAGAGAAGCTGCAGCACAGAGAGCAGACTGTAGAGACTCCTAGAGAGAAGCTGCAGCACAGAGAGCAGACTGTAGAGACTCCTAGAGAGAAGCTGCAGCACAGAGAGCAGACTGTAGAGACCCCTAGAGAGAAGCTGCAGCACAGAGAGCAGACTGTAGAGACCCCTAGAGAGAAGCTGCAGCCTCTCACCACCCCTAACAACCCCCCTGACCCACCTTTACCCACAACTGCCCCATACCGACAAACCTTTACCCACATTCCCAGTCAACACACTAATCTGGTAAAACCCACTGAGGTGGCCATCCTCATTGACTCAAATGGGAAATTCATCCAAGAGGATAAGCTCTTCTCCCACCACAGGTGTGCAAAATATGGTCCTCCAAAAATACAGGATGCACTCCACATCCTGTCCCAGCCTGACTTTAGCACCCCAGGCCACATTCACACCGGCACTAACAACCTGCGAGAGGAGCAGGAGAGAGTAGGCAGCCTGGTCAACAGAGTAGCAGAGAGGGCCTCTGAGTGGTTCCCCAACTCCCACATCACCATCTCCACTCTGCTGCCCCGCAAAGACTTTCATCCCCGTATCATTCAGAAAGTCAATGCTGACATCACCAGAGGGTGTGGCCTACTCCCGCACGTGCATGTTGCTAACCACCCAACAATCACCCCAGAGCACCTGCACGACCACTCCCACCTGAGGAAGCAGACAGTAGGGATGTTTGCCAAATCTCTAAAGGACGTGGCACTTGGTGGACAAATACCCCATGAGGCACTGGACAGAGGACCACCCAGAGACCCCTACCAGAACACTGCACCACCAAGGAGCCCCAGGCCCCTTCACCGCCCCACCAGACCCAGCGCACCCCATATCGCACTGGACAGAGGACCACCCAGAGACCCCTACCAGAACACTGCACCAACAAGGAGCCCCAGGCCCCTTCAACCCCACACCAGACCCAGCGCACCCCATATCGCACTGGACAGAGGACCACCCAGAGACCCCTACCAGAACACTGCACCAACAAGGAGCCCCAGGCCCCTTCAACACCACACCAGACCCAGCGCACCCCATATCGCACTGGACAGAGGACCACCCAGAGACCCCTACCAGAACACTGCACCAACAAGGAGCCCCAGGCCCCTTCACCGCCCCACCAGACCCAGCGCACCCCACAGGCCCCACCCACCACCAGAGCATCACCACTTCCACCGGCTTAGCCAGACCGGACCGGGCCCAATCTACTACCCCGCACCAGACCACCACCTCTACCAGACCAGAGAGGAAGCCCCCCGGCCCAGACCTGGCCCCCCTCCACTCAACAGGGCCCAACAGCAGGACCAGTGGAGCCATGCGGAGGTCGTCAGAGGACAGGAGAACCCTGTAGGATTAAGTGAGATTAAACAGCTCCTCCAATACATCTGCACTAAACTGCACTGAACACACACGGATGCATGTATGCACACACACACACACACGGACGCATGTATGCACACACACACACACACACGGATGCATGTATGCACACACACACACACACACACACACACACGGATGCATGTATGCACACACACACACACACACGGACGCATGTACACACACACACACACACACACACACGCATGCACACACACACACACACACACACGGACGCATGCACACACACACACACACACGGACGCATGCACACACACACACACACACGGATGCATGTATGCACACACACACACACACACGGATGCATGTACACACACACACACACACGGACGCATGCACACACACACACACACACGGACGCATGCACACACACACACACACACACACGGACGCATGCACACACACACACACACACACACACACACACACACACACACACACACACACACACACACACACACCTATTGTACTAAAAGTTTACTTGTTCAATGAATATCAATATTTATGTATATAACATAGCTGTTTATCAACTTATTAGATAGGAGTTACTGTATTTCTGACTGATATTCTTTCTTTTTGCAACATGACATCGCTATCAGTCAGTATGTGGAACATTTAGGGCCTAAACTCATCAACCTTTGGACTGAAGAGTTTAGCACTGGAGTTCAACAAACATCTTAAAGATGTTGACGTCATCATTCTGCAGGAGACATGGTGTAAGGCTGACATTGTCACTCACTGTCCCACAGGCTACAGAGAGGTAATTGTGCCATCACAGAAACACAGCTCTGTAAATAGAGGCAGAGACTCTGGAGGACTGATCATTTGGTACAAATCCGAAATACAAAATCGAATTGATCCCCTCAAAATTGGTAAATATCACATTTGGTTAAAACTGAAAAAAGAACTTGTACTGACAGAAAAAGATGTGTTCCTTTGCGCAATATTTATCCCCCCCTCAGAATCCCCATATTACTCAGAGGAGATATTCCCCACCCTTGAGGAAGAGACGTGCCATTTCCAGTCCCAGGAAAATGTACTCATCTGTGGGGACACAAATGCGCGCACAGGACCCCTACCTGATCTAACGAGCACATGAGGGGACAGCTTTATTACAGGCCATAGTGTCTCTAACTGTCTTAATCTCCCCCATAGAAACAACAGTGACAGCACAGTCAACAACAAAGGAAGGGATATTTTGCGGGGGGGGGGGGACTCTTTGGGGAGATTCACCTACTGCTCACCTCTTGGCCACAGTACAGTAGACTGTATGATCACAGACATTGACCCTTTCTCTCTCAGCTCATCCACTGTCAAGCCACTAACACCTCTGTCTGATCACAGCCAAAATACGTTGTTCCTCACAAGAACAGACATGGAAACAACCACACATTCACAGCCCAGTAAGCTGTACAACATCAGAAATTCATACAGATGGGCCCAAAACAGCACAGAAGAATACCAGAAAGCAACCTGGAACCAAAATATCCAAACACTCTTAGATAACTTTCTGGATACCACAATCACTCACAGTAAAGAAGGCATCAATCTAGCAGTACAAAACATCAACTATATATTCAGGCAAACGGCAAAAGAAGGACAATTGAAATATTTTTTTTTAAATAAAAAAAAACCACAGATAACAACTGGTTTGATGCAGTAAAATGACAAGGAATGAAAAAATAAAATAAAAACTTAAAACAACCAAAAGCACAGAGACCCATTACTGTGAGACATTACTGTGAGACATTACTGTGAGACATTACTGTGAGACATTACTGTGAGACATTACTGTGAGACATTACTGTGAGACATTACTGTGAGACTTTAAAACTCTATAAACGTACACTCAGAACCAAAACATCACAGTACAACAGCAAGCAGCTGACACTAATTGAGGAGTGCATAAACACAAACAACTTCTGGCAAAATGGAAAAAAACAAAAAAAATCGAAACAACAGGAATTAGCGATACAAGACTCTACAACACCTTTCAAAGCTACACAAATGCAGAACAACGCCAAATTCATGAGAAGTTGAATGGATTAGAAAAAGCTATAATGGACAAACACAATCCATTGGACTCCCCAATGACTGACCAGGAGCTCTATAAGAACCTTCAGGCTCTGAAATTTAAAAAAGCATGCGGACCTGATGGCATCCTAAATGAGATGCTCAAACTCACTAGTGCAACATTTCAAGTGGCTATATTAAAACTGTTTAATTTGATCCTTAGTGTAGGTTATTTCTCTGACATCTGGAATCAAGGACTCATAACCCCAATCTTTAAGAACAGAGACAATTTTGACCCTAACAATTACAGAGGCATTTGTGTGAACAGTAACCTGGGGAAGGTTTTCTGTAGTATTGTAAATGTAAGAGTTCTAAACTTACTTAAACATATATATCAGCGCTTCCCAGGCTAGGGGTTGCGACCCCATGTGGAGTCGACTAATATGAATTTCCAAAATCCTGGAGAGAAAAAATATATTTAAAAAATATATATACTGAACAAAAATTCTACAGCTGAGTGACCGAATCAGTCGATTCAGAGGAAAGAATTCTTATTGAAGAGAAAGTCTTTCAAAAGCGAACCATGCACCCTTACTTACCTCGGCTGTGCATGTTTCTAGAAAAAAAGCATTAGTAATTGTCCCACAAGAGTGATGACTGCTCACTTCTAACGCTAGGAAGAGCTCTTTGGGACGTACTTCCCAATCCGTTTGACTGTGATCAGTTGACATGCCGGTGAAATCGACCAGCTGATCGAGCTGTCACGTGACAGAATAGATTCATGGGTTGCTACTGAGGAGTATTGGTTCCTAACTCAAAGGGAATAACCTGCACTCTCCCTCTGAGCATTAATGCCTCGTTCAAAACACACGGGAATTCGGAATTGGGAAATAGTTTTTGAACGGTCATCCAACTCGGAATTCCAACTCTGGAACACGAGCCTCTTTCTAGAGCTCAGACTTTCCTTCCTGAAGATCATTGACATCATGACAACTCTGGAACACGAGCCTCTTTCTAGAGCTCAGACTTTCCTTCCTGAAGATCATTGACATCATGACAACTCTGGAACACGAGCCTCTTTCTAGAGCTCAGACTTTCCTTCCTGAAGATCACTGACATCATGACAACTCTGGAACACGAGCCTCTTTCTAGAGCTCAGACTTTCCTTCCTGAAGATCATTGACATCATGACAACTCTGGAACACGAGCCTCTTTCTAGAGCTCAGACTTTCCTTCCTGAAGATCATTGACATCATGACAACTCTGGAACACGAGCCTCATTCTAGAGCTCAGACTTTCCTTCCTGAAGATCAATGACATCATGACAACTCTGGAACACGAGCCTGTTTCTAGAGCTCAGACTTTCCTTCCTGAAGATCATTGACATCATGACAACTCTGGAACACGAGCCTCTTTCTAGAGCTCAGACTTTCCTTCCTGAAGATCATTGACATCATGACAACTCTGGAACACGAGCCTCTTTCTAGAGCTCAGACTTTCCTTCCTGAAGATCATTGACATCATGACAACTCTGGAACACGAGCCTCTTTCTAGAGCTCAGACTTTCCTTCCTGAAGATCATTGACATCATGACAACTCTGGAACACGAGCCTCTTTCTAGAGCTCAGACTTTCCTTCCTGAAGATCATTGACATCATGACAACTCTGGAACACGAGCCTCTTTCTAGAGCTCAGACTTTCCTTCCTGAAGATCATTGACATCATGACAACTCTGGAACAGGAGCCTCTTTCTAGAGCTCAGACTTTCCTTCCTGAAGATCATTGACATCATGACAACTCTGGAACACGAGCCTCTTTCTAGAGCTCAGACTTTCCTTCCTGAAGATCATTGACATCATGACAACTCTGGAACACGAGCCTCTTTCTAGAGCTCAGACTTTCCTTCCTGAAGATCAATGACATCATGACAACTCTGGAACACGAGCCTGTTTCTAGAGCTCAGACTTTCCTTCCTGAAGATCATTGACATCATGACAACTCTGGAACACGAGCCTCTTTCTAGAGCTCAGACTTTCCTTCCTGAAGATCATTGACATCATGACAACTCTGGAACACGAGCCTCTTTCTAGAGCTCAGACTTTCCTTCCTGAAGATCATTGACATCATGACAACTCTGGAACACGAGCCTCTTTCTAGAGCTCAGACTTTCCTTCCTGAAGATCATTGACATCATGACAACTCTGGAACACGAGCCTCTTTCTAGAGCTCAGACTTTCCTTCCTGAAGATCATTGACATCATGACAACTCTGGAACACGAGCCTCTTTCTAGAGCTCAGACTTTCCTTCCTGAAGATCATTGACATCATGACAACTCTGGAACACGAGCCTCTTTCTGGAGCTCAGACTTTCCTTCCTGAAGATCATTGACATCATGACAACTCTGGAACACGAGCCTCTTTCTAGAGCTCAGACTTTCCTTCCTGAAGATCATTGACATCATGACAACTCTGGAACACGAGCCTCTTTCTAGAGCTCAGACTTTCCTTCCTGAAGATCATTGACATCATGACAACTCTGGAACACGAGCCTCTTTCTAGAGCTCAGACTTTCCTTCCTGAAGATCATTGTCATCATGACAACTCTGGAACACGAGCCTCTTTCTAGAGCTCAGACTTTCCTTCCTGAAGATCATTGACATCATGACAACTCTGGAACACGAGCCTCTTTCTAGAGCTCAGACTTTCCTTCCTGAAGATCATTGACATCATGACAACTCTGGAACACGAGCCTCTTTCTAGAGCTCAGACTTTCCTTCCTGAAGATCATTGACATCATGACAACTCTGGAACACGAGCCTCTTTCTAGAGCTCAGACTTTCCTTCCTGAAGATCATTGACATCATGACAACTCTGGAACACGAGCCTCTTTCTAGAGCTCAGACTTTCCTTCCTGAAGATCATTGACATCATGACAACTCTGGAACACGAGCCTCTTTCTAGAGCTCAGACTTTCCTTCCTGAAGATCATTGACATCATGACAACTCTGGAACACGAGCCTCTTTCTAGAGCTCAGACTTTCCTTCCTGAAGATCATTGACATCATGACAACTCTGGAACACGAGCCTCTTTCTAGAGCTCAGACTTTCCTTCCTGAAGATCATTGACATCATGACAACTCTGGAACACGATCCTCTTTCTAGAGCTCAGACTTTCCTTCCTGAAGATCATTGACATCATGACAACTCTGGAACACGAGCCTCTTTCTAGAGCTCAGACTTTCCTTCCTGAAGATCAATGACATCATGACAACTCTGGAACACGAGCCTGTTTCTAGAGCTCAGACTTTCCTTCCTGAAGATCATTGACATCATGACAACTCTGGAACACGAGCCTCTTTCTAGAGCTCAGACTTTCCTTCCTGAAGATCATTGACATCATGACAACTCTGGAACACGAGCCTCTTTCTAGAGCTCAGACTTTCCTTCCTGAAGATCATTGACATCATGACAACTCTGGAACACGAGCCTCTTTCTAGAGCTCAGACTTTCCTTCCTGAAGATCATTGACATCATGACAACTCTGGAACACGAGCCTCTTTCTAGAGCTCAGACTTTCCTTCCTGAAGATCATTGACATCATGACAACTCTGGAACACCAGCCTCTTTCTAGAGCTCAGACTTTCCTTCCTGAAGATCATTGACATCATGACAACTCTGGAACACGAGCCTCTTTCTAGAGCTCAGACTTTCCTTCCTGAAGATCATTGACATCATGACAACTCTGGAACACGAGCCTCTTTCTAGAGCTCAGACTTTCCTTCCTGAAGATCATTGACATCATGACAACTCTGGAACACGAGCCTCTTTCTAGAGCTCAGACTTTCCTTCCTGAAGATCATTGACATCATGACAACTCTGGAACACGATCCTCTTTCTAGAGCTCAGACTTTCCTTCCTGAAGATCATTGACATCATAATTTGACCTTGTATTTTTTAGAGTTCCCAGTTGTCTTGAAAGCACCATAAAACTCATGGTACCGTTCGCCAGCTCATATCTTTGTGAAGCTGAATTCAGTGCTCTCATCTGCATTGAAACTAATATTGATACAGGTTGGATGTGACAACAGAGATGAGGTGCTGTCGACTCCTGACTTTGAGATGCTCCGATGCGACTTGCATCAAGCACACCCATCTCATTAGTGGTGGTGATAAGATGCATTATGTCAGACTCATTTTCTTGAAGACAATCAGAAATACTGATAGAATGTTTTTAATTGGCTGCTATAGCCCCAAATAAACAAGTAAACATTGGCTGTTAATTAAAATTTAAAAAATTCACATGGTTGGGGACTCGACAATTATCAGATATCAAAATGGGGTCGTGGGCTAAAACATATACAGTTACATCTAAATAAACTACATGTTAAAAACATACATTTCCATTTATATAGGTAGTAATGTATAGGCCCAGATATCCCATATCCCTGGATATGAAGTGTAATGCCTCTTATTTCATGGTTTATGATCTCACCTGATGAAATGTTTGTCACAGATAATACAATACTTAAGTAAAAATATGTTAAAGTACTACTTAAGCAATTTTTTGGCACCCAAAAGTACTCGTTACATGTTGAATGCTTAGCAGGACAGGAAAATGGTCCAGTTCACGCATTTATCAAAGAAATATCCCTGGTCATCCCTACTACCTCTGCACTGGCTGACTCACTTAACACACATGCTTCGACTGCAAATTATGGCTAAGTGTTGGAGTGTGTTCCTGACTATCCAGAAAAAAATGGTGCTGTCTGGTTTGCTTAATAGAAAGAAAGTGAAATGATTTATACTTTTACTTTTAATATATTTTAGCAATTACATTTACTTTTGTTACTGAAGTATATTTCAATTCAAATACTTTAATAATTTTACTCAAGTAGTATTTTACTGGGTGACTTTCACTTTTACTTGAGTCATTTTCTATTGAAGTATTTTTACTTTTAGTATGAGTCTCTCTCTCTCTCTCTCTCTCTCTCTCTCTGGAGAATAGACCCTGCTACTCTGTGGGAGTAATCTGACCATATCTGTGATAAACTGGACCTGTAGCTGGTGGTTTACCTTCCGGATTGAGATTGATTTTGGAGGGGGGAGGGAGGTTTCTATCACCCTTCCGCATCTTGTTCTAGCATTGGGACTCACCCCACTCCTTCCCCTTGTACCCCAGTACCCCCTTCTTCTGTCTTAAAAGGCAATCAAAAAATGATGGCACACACACCGAGCTCTTAACCAGCTGAGACCCTCCACCAATGAGGAGAGCCTAAAGTTGGTATTTATGTTTGAATAGAGCTTATTGTTTTAGTGCAGTAAAGACTCTTTTTGTTTTTTTTCCAGTTAAGTATTGATGTTTTGTAGAGGTCCAGACGTGTTGGCATCCATTTTGATTATTTAAAACATTCTGAAATATCTGTTAATTTTAACAGGGTAGATCAACTCAATTCGGTGATACACGTAGCTCTATCAAGATTAACTGCTCTTTAGTACAGGTTACCCTGTATTGTTTTAAGGTTATAAAACATCCGTTTTTATTTTATTTTTTACAAATAACATAAATTCAATTTATTATCAATGTAATTTAAAATGTATTTACATTGTATTTTGATTGTGTAATTTCGGATGAATATCTGTTGGTTAGATAAGACATTTATGAATTCATTTCTTATTTTTCTATCATAAAATAAATATCAGGGAACACTAAAGTGTACTAACTATGTTGATTACAAATCTATCACGAAGCTAACAATTATAAATGTTGTGTTTCGTTTGATGATTGTTATTTATTTATCCCCCCGCAAAACAGTACAGATTTAATTAAATCCTTCTGATTATTTAATTAACTTAATCAAACATAATTAGTTGGCAATTTCCCCCCCTTGATATGACAAAATAAAGGCTTTCCTGGGCTGCAGTTTCTCCCACATTCTAATGTTGTCTTTTGTCACAGCATTTACAATATATTGACTCATAGTTATGCCTGTAAGAACTAACTCATGAAGAGGAGTCTGTAGTATTACTTTACTCACACATATGGATAACAATATACTTTAAATGATGTTTAAATCGTTTTGTCTGGTCTAAGCAGGTTATTTAGGAATGTAATGATTATTCCAGGGGTTTGAACACTGATGTCTGGAACCATGTTGTGTAAATCTGGTGCTCCCAGATTTAGAGTTTATTGCGATCAGTTCATCTGAAAAATATGTTGTTAGTTTTTTTGTGAAGAATGTAATATCTTCTATGAAGAGTAAACTGCAATCTCAGCCCTTTTTTACAAGGAGAGAAAATAAAATGATTGCAATAAGACTGTTGAATTTTCTTTAGTTTGCTATTTGTGAATTTTCATGGTTTATTTGTCTTCATTTGTGTTTCTTTGTTTTACTACAGGAAGTTCTAAATCATGACAAATGTAAACAATACACACACATACAAATACACACATGTATTTGTGGAAGACATATATATTATGTTCAAAGCATAGGAGTATGTTAATAATGAGACCTCAGGGACTTCAGATGACCTTGTGGTTTCAAAGCCATTGTAACCTGAGAAACCCAACAGAATATTGAGTTGAATTTATATTTGATGTACAGTCGGCAGAACCCTGATAAGACTGAGGCATTGCATACTCCTGGGAGTAATTCTCCTTCATACATCATAGGTTACCTCAAACATCTATAGAGTATAATATGTACAGTAGGTATTTATATTCCTATCAAGACAGATAATCCACGATGAATAGAGCAATATGATTTAAAAAAGGACGATACAGTTACATAACCCATACGTTTGAAAATACATTTCCATTTATATAGGTAGTAATGTATTTATTTATTTATTTATTTTTATTTAACCTTTATTTAACCAGGTAGGCAAGTTGAGAACAAGTTCTCATTTACAATTGCGACCTGGCCAAGATAAAGCAAAGCAGTTCGACAGATAAAACGACACAGAGTTACACATGGAGTAAAAACAAACATACAGTCAATAATGCAGTATAAACAAGTCTATATACAATGTGAGCAAATGAGGTGAGAAGGGAGGTAAAGGCAAAAAGGCCATGATGGCAAAGTAAATACAATATAGCAAGTAAAATACTGGAATGGTAGTTTTGCAATGGAAGAATGTGCAAAGTAGAAATAAAAAATAATGGGTGCAAAGGAGCAAAATAAATAAATAAATAAAAATTAAATACAGTTGGGAAAGAGGTAGTTGTTTGGGCTAAATTATAGGTGGGCTATGTACAGGTGCAGTAATCTGTGAGCTGCTCTGACAGTTGGTGCTTAAAGCTAGTGAGGGAGATAAGTGTTTCCAGTTTCAGAGATTTTTGTAGTTCGTTCCAGTCATTGGCAGCAGAGAACTGGAAGGAGAGGCGGCCAAAGAAAGAATTGGTTTTGGGGGTGACTAGAGAGATATACCTGCTGGAGAGTGTGCTACAGGTGGGAGATGCTATGGTGACCAGCGAGCTGAGATAAGGGGGGACTTTACCTAGCAGGGTCTTGTAGATGACATGGAGCCAGTGGGTTTGGCGACGAGTATGAAGCGAGGGCCAGCCAACGAGAGCGTACAGGTCGCAATGGTGGGTAGTATATGGGGCTTTGGTGATAAAACGGATTGCACTGTGATAGACTGCATCCAATTTGTTGAGTAGGGTATTGGAGGCTATTTTGTAAATGACATCGCCAAAGTCGAGGATTGGTAGGATGGTCAGTTTTACAAGGGTATGTTTGGCAGCATGAGTGAAGGATGCTTTGTTGCGAAATAGGAAGCCAATTCTAGATTTAACTTTGGATTGGAGATGTTTGATATGGGTCTGGATGGAGAGTTTACAGTCTAACCAGACACCTAAGTATTTGTAGTTGTCCACGTATTCTAAGTCAGAGCCGTCCAGAGTAGTGATGTTGGACAGGCGGGTAGGTGCAGGTAGCGATCGGTTGAAGAGCATGCATTTAGTTTTACTTGTATTTAAGAGCAATTGGAGGCCACGGAAGGAGAGTTGTATGGCATTGAAGCTTGCCTGGAGGGTTGTTAACACAGTGTCCAAAGAAGGGCCGGAAGTATACAGAATGGTGTCGTCTGCGTAGAGGTGGATCAGGGACTCACCAGCAGCAAGAGCGACCTCATTGATGTATACAGAGAAGAGAGTCGGTCCAAGAATTGAACCCTGTGGCACCCCCATAGAGACTGCCAGAGGTCCGGACAGCAGACCCTCCGATTTGACACACTGAACTCTATCAGAGAAGTAGTTGGTGAACCAGGCGAGGCAATCATTTGAGAAACCAAGGCTGTCGAGTCTGCCGATGAGGATATGGTGATTGACAGAGTCGAAAGCCTTGGCCAGATCAATGAATACGGCTGCACAGTAATGTTTCTTATCGATGGCGGTTAAGATATCGTTTAGGACCTTGAGCGTGGCTGAGGTGCACCCATGACCAGCTCTGAAACCGGATTGCATAGCAGAGAAGGTATGGTGAGATTCGAAATGGTCGGTAATCTGTTTGTTGACTTGGCTTTCAAGACCTTAGAAAGGCACGGTAGGATAGATATAGGTCTGTAGCAGTTTGGGTCAAGAGTGTCCCCCCCTTTGAAGAGGGGGATGACCGCAGCTGCTTTCCAATCTTTGGGAATCTCAGACGACACGAAAGTTAGGTTGAACAGGCTAGTAATAGGGGTGGCAACAATTTCGGCAGATAATTTTAGAAAGAAAGGGTCCAGATTGTCTAGCCCGGCTGATTTGTAGAGGTCCAGATTTTGCAGCTCTTTCAGAACATCAGCTGAATGGATTTGGGAGAAGGAGAAATGGGGAAGGCTTGGGCGAGTTGCTGTTGGGGGTGCAGTGCTGTTGTCCGGGGTAGGAGTAGCCAGGTGGAAAGCATGGCCAGCCGTAGAAAAATGCTTATTGAAATTCTCAATTATGGTGGATTTATCAGTGGTGACAGTGTTTCCTATCTTCAGTGCAGTGGGCAGCTGGGAGGAGGTGTTCTTATTCTCCATGGACTTTACAGTGTCCCAGAACTTTTTTGAGTTAGTGTTGCAGGAAGCAAATTTCTGCTTGAAAAAGCTAGCCTTGGCTTTTCTAACTGCCTGTGTATAATGATTTCTAGCTTCCCTGAACAGCTGCATATCACGGGGGCTGTTCGATGCTAATGCAGAACGCCATAGGATGTTTTTGTGTTGGTTAAGGGCAGTCAGGTCTGGGGAGAACCAAGGGCTATATCTGTTCCTGGTTCTAAATTTCTTAATGGGGCATGTTTATTTAAGATGGTTAGGAAGGCATTTAAAAAAAAATATCCAGGCATCCTCTACTGACGGGATGAGATCAATATCCTTCCAGGATACCCCGGCCAGGTCGATTAGAAAGGCCTGCTCGCAGAAGTGTTTCAGGGAGCTGTTTTACAGTGATGAGTGGAGGTCGTTTGACCGCTGACCCATTACGGATGCAGGCAATGAGGCAGTGATCGCTGAGATCTTGGTTGAAGACAGCAGAGGTGTATTTAGAGGGGAAGTTGGTTAGGATGATATCTATGAGGGTGCCCGTGTTTAAGGTTTTGGGGAGGTACCTGGTAGGTTCATTGATTATTTGTGTGAGATTGAGGGCATCAAGTTTAGATTGTAGGATGGCTGGGGTGTTAAGCATGTTCCAGTTTAGGGTCGCCTAGCAGCACGAACTCTGAAGATAGATGGGGGGCAATCAGTTCACATATGGTGTCCAGAGCACAGCTGGGGGCAGAGGGTGGTCTATAGCAGGCGGCAACGGTGAGAGACTTGTTTTTAGAGAGGTGGATTTTTAAAAGTAGAAGTTGAAATTGTTTGGGTACAGACCTGGATAGTAGGACAGAACTCTGCAGGCTATCTTTGCAGTAGATTGCAACACCGCCCCCTTTGGCCAGTCTATCTTGTCTGAAAATGTTGTAGTTTGGAATTAAATGTCTGAGTTTTGTGGTCTCCTAAGCCAGGATTCAGACACAGCTAGAAACTCCGCGCGTGCCCAGAGTGTGCTAAAGCAGTGAATTAGAACAAACTTAGGGAGGAGTTTGCTTCTAATGTTAACATGCATGAAACCAAGGCTATTACGGTTACAGAAGTCGTCAAAAGAGAGCGCCTGGGGAATAGGAGTGGAGCTAAGGCACTGCAGGGCCTGGATTCACCTCTCTACATCGCCAGAGGAAACATAGGAGGAGTTAGAATAAGGGTACGGCTAAA
>NW_022263581.1:0-49739 GCF_002021735.2 Oncorhynchus kisutch
TGTACCGTACCCCCTGTATATAGCCTCCACATTGACTCTGTACCGGTACCCCTGTATATAGCCTCCACATTGACTCTGTACCGGTACCCCTGTATATAGCCTCCACATTGACTCTGTACCGGTACCCCTGTATATAGCCTCCACATTGACTCTGTACCGGTACCCCCTGTATATAGCCTCCACATTGACTCTGTACGGTACCCCCTGTATATAGCCTCCACATTGACTCTGTACCGGTACCCCCTGTATATAGCCTCCACATTGACTCTGTACCGGTACCCCCTGTATATAGCCTCCACATTGACTCTGTACCGGTACCCCCTGTATATAGCCTCCACATTGACTCTGTACCGGTACCCCCTGTATATAGCCTCCACATTGACTCTGTACCGTACCCCCTGTATATAGCCTCCACATTGACTCTGTACCGGTACCCCTGTATATAGCCTCCACATTGACTCTGTACCGGTACCCCCTGTATATAGCCTCCACATTGACTCTGTACCGGTACCCCCTGTATATAGCCTCCACATTGACTCTGTACCGGTACCCCTGTATATAGCCTCCACATTGACTCTGTACCGGTACCCCCTGTATATAGCCTCCACATTGACTCTGTACCGGTACCCCCTGTATATAGCCTCCACATTGACTCTGTACCGGTACCCCCTGTATATAGCCTCCACATTGACTCTGTACCGGTACCCCTGTATATAGCCTCCACATTGACTCTGTACCGGTACCCCCTGTATATAGCCTCCACATTGACTCTGTACCGGTACCCCCTGTATATAGCCTCCACATTGACTCTGTACCGGTACCCCCTGTATATAGCCTCCACATTGACTCTGTACCGGTACCCCTGTATATAGCCTCCACATTGACTCTGTACCGGTACCCCCTGTATATAGCCTCCACATTGACTCTGTACCGGTACCCCCTGTATATAGCCTCCACATTGACTCTGTACCAGTACCCCCTGTATATAGCCTCCACATTGACTCTGTACCGGTACCCCCTGTATATAGCCTCCACATTGACTCTGTACCGGTACCCCCTGTATATAGCCTCCACATTGACTCTGTACCAGTACCCCCTGTATATAGCCTCCACATTGACTCTGTACCGGTACCCCCTGTATATAGCCTCCACATTGACTCTGTACCGTAACCCCCTGTATATAGCCTCCACATTGACTCTGTACCGGTACCCCTGTATATAGCCTCCACATTGACTCTGTACCGGTACCCCCTGTATATAGCCTCCACATTGACTCTGTACCGGTACCCCCTGTATATTGCCTCCACATTGACTCTGTACCGTACCCCCTGTATATAGCCTCCACATTGACTCTGTACCGGTACCCCCTGTATATAGCCTCCACATTGACTCTGTACCGGTACCCCCTGTATATAGCCTCCACATTGACTCTGTACCGGTACCCCCTGTATATAGCCTCCACATTGACTCTGTACCGGTACCCCCTGTATATAGCCTCCACATTGACTCTGTACCGGTACCCCCTGTATATAGCCTCCACATTGACTCTGTAACGGTACCCCTGTATATAGCCTCCACATTGACTCTGTAACGGTACCCCTGTATATAGCCTCCACATTGACTCTGTACCGGTACCCCCTGTATATAGCCTCCACATTGACTCTGTACCGGTACCCCCTGTATATAGCCTCCACATTGACTCTGTACCGGTACCCCTGTATATAGCCTCCACATTGACTCTGTACCGGTACCCCCTGTATATAGCCTCCACATTGACTCTGTACCGGTACCCCCCTGTATATAGCCTCCACATTGACTCGGTACCGGTACCCCCTGTATATAGCCTCCACATTGACTCTGTACCGGTACCCCCTGTATATAGCCTCCACATTGACTCTGTACCGGTACCCCCTGTATATAGCCTCCACATTGACTCTGTACCGGTACCCCCTGTATATAGCCTCCACATTGACTCTGTACCGGTACCCCCTGTATATAGCCTTCACATTGACTCTGTACCGTACCCCCTGTATATAGCCTCCACATTGACTCTGTACCGGTACCCCCTGTATATAGCCTCCACATTGACTCTGTACCAGTACCCCCTGTATATAGCCTCCACATTGACTCTGTACCGGTACCCCCTGTATATAGCCTCCACATTGACTCTGTACCGGTACCCCCTGTATATAGCCTCCACATTGACTCTGTACCGGTACCCCTGTATATAGCCTCCACATTGACTCTGTACCAGTACCCCCTGTATATAGCCTCCACATTGACTCTGTACCGGTACCCCCTGTATATAGCCTCCACATTGACTCTGTACCGGTACCCCCTGTATATAGCCTCCACATTGACTCTGTACCGTACCCCCTGTATATAGCCTCCACATTGACTCTGTACCGGTACCCCTGTATATAGCCTCCACATTGACTCTGTACCGGTACCCCCTGTATATAGCCTCCACATTGACTCTGTACCGTAACACCCTGTATATAGCCTCCACATTGACTCTGTACCGGTACCCCCTGTATATAGCCTCCACATTGACTCTGTACCGGTACCCCCTGTATATAGCCTCCACATTGACTCTGTACCGGTACCCCTGTATATAGCCTCCACATTGACTCTGTACCGGTACCCCCTGTATATAGCCTCCACATTGACTCTGTACCGGTACCCCCTGTATATAGCCTCCACATTGACTCTGTACTGGTACCCCCTGTATATAGCCTCCACATTGACTCTGTACCGGTACCCCCTGTATATAGCCTCCACATTGACTCTGTACCGGTACCCCCTGTATATAACCTCCACATTGACTCTGTACCGGTACCCCCTGTATATAGCCTCCACATTGACTCTGTACCGGTACCCCCTGTATATAGCCTCCACATTGACTCTGTACCGGTACCCCCTGTATATAGCCTCCACATTGACTCTGTACCGTGTACCCCCGTATATAACCTCCACATTGACTCGTACCGGTACCCCTGTATATAGCCTCCACATTGACTCTGTACCGGTACCCCCTGTATATGCCTCCAACATTGACTCTGTACCGGTACCCCCCTATATATAGCCTCCACATTGACTCTGTACCGGTACCCCCCTGTATATAGCCTCCACATGACTCGTTACGGTACCCCCTGTATATAGCCTCCACATGACTCTGTACCGGGTACCGCCTGTATATAGCCTCCACATTGACTCTGTACCAGTACCGCCTGTATATAGCCTCCACATTGACTCTGTACCGGTACCCCCTGTATATAGCCTCCACATGCCTCTGTACCAGTACCCCCCTGTATATAGCCTCCAACATTGACTCTGTACCGGTACCCCCTGTATATAACCTCCACACTGACTCTGTACCCAGTACCCCCTGTATATAGCCTCACATTGACTCTGTACCGGTACCCCCTGTATAGACCTCCACATGACTTGTACCGGTACCCCCTTATATAGCCTCCACATTGACTCTGTACCCGGTACCCCCCCCTATAGCCTCCACATTGACTCTGTACACGGTACCCCTATATAGCCTCCACATTGACTCTGTACCGGTACCCCCTGTATATAGCCTCCACATTGACTCTGTACCGGTACCGCCTGTATATAGCCCTCCACATTGACTCTGTACCAGTACCGCCTGTATATAGCCTCCACATTGACTCTGTACCGGTACCCCCTGTATATAGCCTCCACATTGCCTCTGTACCAGTACCCCCCTGTATATAGCCTCCACATTGACTCTGTACCGGTACCCCCTGTATATAGCCTCACATTGACTTGTACAGTAACCCCCTGTATATAGCCTCCAACATTGACTCTGTACCAGTACCCCCTGTATATAGCCTCCACAATTGACTCTGTACCGGTACCCCCTGTATATAAGCTCCACATTGACTCTGTACCGTAACACCCTGTATATAACCTCCACATTGGACTCTTGTACCCGGTGGTTACCGCTGTAATGTAGCCTCCACATTGACTCTGTACTGGTACCCCCTGTATATAGCCTCCACATTGACTCTGTACCGGTACCCCCTGTATATTGCCTCCACATTGACTCTGTACCGTAACACCCTGTATATAACCTCCACATTGACTCTGTACGGTACCCCCTGTATGTAGCCTCCACATTGACTCTGTACCGGTACCCCCTGTATATAGCCTCCACATTGACTCTGTACCGGTACCCCCTGTATATAGCCTCCACATTGACTCTGTACCGGTACCCCCTGTATATAGTCTCCACATTGACTCTGTACCGGTACCCCCTGTATATAGCCTCCACATTGACTCTGTACCGGTACCCCCTGTATGTAGCCTCCACATTGACTCTGTACTGGTACCCCCTGTATATAGCCTCCACATTGACTCTGTACCGGTACCCCCTGTATATAGCCTCCACATTGACTCTGTACCGGTACCCCTGTATATAACCTTCACACTGACTCTGTACCAGTACCCCCTGTATATAGCCTCCACATTGACTCTGTACCGGTACCCCCTGTATATAGCCTCCACATTGACTCTGTACCGGTACCCCCCTGTATATAGCCTCCACATTGACTCGGTACCGGTACCCCCTGTATATAACCTCCACATTGACTCTGTACCGGTACCCCCTGTATATAGCCTCCACATTGACTCTGTACCGGTACCCCCTGTATATAGCCTCCACATTGACTCTGTACCGGTACCCCCTATATATAGCCTCCACATTGACTCTGTACCGGTACCCCCTGTATATAGCCTCCACATTGACTCGGTACCGGTACCCCCTGTATATAGCCTCCACATTGACTCTGTACCGGTACCCCCTGTATATAGCCTCCACATTGACTCTGTACCGGTACCCCCTGTATATAGCCTCCACATTGACTCTGTACCGGTACCCCCTATATATAGCCTCCACATTGACTCTGTACCGGTACCCCCTGTATATAGCCTCCACATTGACTCTGTACCGGTACCGCCTGTATATAGCCTCCACATTGACTCTGTACCAGTACCGCCTGTATATAGCCTCCACATTGACTCTGTACCGGTACCCCCTGTATATAGCCTCCACATTGCCTCTGTACCAGTACCCCCTGTATATAGCCTCCACATTGACTCTGTACCGGTACCCCCTGTATATAACCTCCACACTGACTCTGTACCAGTACCCCCTGTATATAGCCTCCACATTGACTCTGTACCGGTACCCCCTGTATATAGCCTCCACATTGACTCTGTACCGGTACCCCCTGTATATAGCCTCCACATTGACTCTGTACCGGTACCCCCTATATATAGCCTCCACATTGACTCTGTACCGGTACCCCCTGTATATAGCCTCCACATTGACTCTGTACCGGTACCGCCTGTATATAGCCTCCACATTGACTCTGTACCAGTACCGCCTGTATATAGCCTCCACATTGACTCTGTACGGTACCCCCTGTATATATCCTCCACATTGCCTCTGTACCAGTACCCCTGTATATAGCCTCCACATTGACTCTGTACCGGTACCCCCTGTATATAGCCTCCACATTGACTCTGTACCAGTACCCCCTGTATATAGCCTCCACATTGACTCTGTACCAGTACCCCCTGTATATAGCCTCCACATTGACTCTGTACCGGTACCCCCTGTATATAGCCTCCACATTGACTCTGTACCGTAACACCCTGTATATAACCTCCACATTGACTCTGTACCGGTACCGCCTGTATGTAGCCTCCACATTGACTCTGTACTGGTACCCCCTGTATATAGCCTCCACATTGACTCTGTACCGGTACCCCCTGTATATTGCCTCCACATTGACTCTGTACCGTAACACCCTGTATATAACCTCCACATTGACTCTGTACCGGTACCCCCTGTATGTAGCCTCCAGATTGACTCTGTACCAGTACCCCCTGTATATAGCCTCCACATTGACTCTGTACCGGTACCCCCCTGTATATAGCCTCCACATTGACTCGGTACCGGTACCCCCTGTATATAGCCTCCACATTGACTCTGTACCGGTACCCCCTGTATATAGCCTCCACATTGACTCTGTACCGGTACCCCCTGTATATAGCCTCCACATTGACTCTGTACCGGTACCCCCTATATATAGCCTCCACATTGACTCTGTACCACTACACCTGTTGTATTCAGCATTTCACTGTGAGGTCTACTACACCTGTTGTATTCAGCATTTCACTGTAAGGTCTACTACACCTGTTGTATTCAGCATTTCACGGTAAGGTCCACTACACCTGTTGTATCAGCATTTCACTGTAAGGTCTACTACACCTGTTGTATTCAGCATTTCACTGTAAGGTCTACTACACCTGTAGAGAGAGAGAGGCTATATACAGTAGAGAGGTTATATACAGTAGAGAGGTTATATACAGTAGAGAGGTTATATACAGTAGAGAGGTTATATACAGTAGAGAGGCTATATACAGTAGAGAGGTTATATACAGTAGAGAGGTTATATACAGTAGAGAGGTTATATACAGTAGAGAGGCTATATACAGTAGAGAGGCTATATACAGTAGAGAGGCTACATACAGTAGAGGGGCTATATACAGTAGAGAGGTTATATACAGTAGAGAGGTTATATACAGTAGAGAGGCTATATACAGTAGAGAGGCTATATACAGTAGAGAGGCTACATACAGTAGAGGGGCTATATACAGTAGAGAGGCTATATACAGTAGAGAGGTTATATACAGTAGAGAGGTTATATACAGTAGAGAGGCTATATACAGTAGAGAGGCTATATACAGTAGAGAGGCTACATACAGTAGAGGGGCTATATACAGTAGAGAGGCTATATACAGTAGAGAGGCTATATACAGTAGAGAGGCTACATACAGTAGAGAGGCTATATACAGTAGAGAGGCTATATACAGTAGAGAGGCTACATACAGTAGAGAGGCTATATACAGTAGAGAGGCTATATACAGTAGAGAGGCTATATACAGTAGAGAGGCTATATACAGTAGAGAGGCTATATACAGTAGAGAGGCTATATACAGTAGAGGGGCTATATACAGTAGAGAGGCTACATACAGTAGAGAGGCTATATACAGTAGAGAGGTTATATACAGTAGAGAGGTTATATACAGTAGAGAGGTTATATACAGTAGAGAGGCTATATACAGTAGAGAGGTTATATACAGTAGAGAGGTTATATACAGTAGAGAGGCTATATACAGTAGAGAGGCTATATACAGTAGAGAGGCTATATACAGTAGAGAGGCTATATACAGTAGAGAGGCTATATACAGTAGAGAGGTTATATACAGTAGAGAGGCTATATACAGTAGAGAGGCTATATACAGTAGAGAGGCTATATACAGTAGAGATGCTACATACAGTAGAGAGGCTATATACAGTAGAGAGGCTATATACAGTAGAGAGGCTATATACAGTAGAGAGGCTATATACAGTAGAGAGGCTACATACAGTAGAGAGGCTATATACAGTAGAGAGGCTACATACAGTAGAGAGGCTATATACAGTAGAGAGGTTATATACAGTAGAGAGGCTATATACAGTAGAGAGGCTACATACAGTAGAGAGGCTACATACAGTAGAGAGGCTATATACAGTAGAGAGGCTACATACAGTAGAGAGGCTATATACAGTAGAGAGGCTACATACAGTAGAGAGGCTATATACAGTAGAGAGGCTACATACAGTAGAGAGGCTATATACAGTAGAGAGGCTATATACAGTAGAGAGGCTACATACAGTAGAGAGGCTATATACAGTAGAGAGGCTACATACAGTAGAGAGGCTATATACAGTAGAGAGGCTATATACAGTAGAGAGGCTACATACAGTAGAGAGGCTACATACAGTAGAGAGGTTATATACAGTAGAGAGGCTATATACAGTAGAGGTTATATACAGTAGAGAGGCTATATACAGTAGAGATGCTACATACAGTAGAGAGGCTATATACAGTAGAGGCTATATACAGTAGAGAGGCTACATACAGTAGAGAGGCTATATACAGTAGAGAGGCTATATACAGTAGAGAGGTTATATACAGTAGAGAGGCTATATACAGTAGAGGTTATATACAGTAGAGAGGCTACATACAGTAGAGAGGCTACATACAGTAGAGAGGTTATATACAGTAGAGAGGCTATATACAGTAGAGGCTACATACAGTAGAGAGGTTATATACAGTAGAGAGGCTATATACAGTAGAGGTTATATACAGTAGAGAGGCTATATACAGTAGAGGTTATATACAGTAGAGAGGCTATATACAGTAGAGGTTATATACAGTAGAGAGGCTATATACAGTAGAGGCTACATACAGTAGAGAGGTTATATACAGTAGAGAGGCTATATACAGTAGAGGTTATATACAGTAGAGAGGCTATATACAGTAGAGGTTATATACAGTAGAGAGGCTATATACAGTAGAGGTTATATACAGTAGAGAGGCTATATACAGTAGAGAGGCTATATACAGCAGAGAGGCTATATACAGCAGAGAGGCTATATACAGTAGAGAGGCTATATACAGTAGAGAGGCTACATACAGTAGAGAGGTTATATACAGTAGAGAGGCTATATACAGTAGAGAGGTTATATACAGTAGAGAGGCTATATACAGTAGAGAGGCTACATACAGTAGAGAGGCTATATACAGTAGAGAGGCTACATACAGTAGAGAGGTTATATACAGTAGAGAGGCTATATACAGTAGAGAGGCTATATACAGTAGAGAGGCTATATACAGTAGAGAGGCTATATACAGCAGAGAGGCTATATACAGTAGAGAGGTGAAGATTGTTCTCTATCGGACTATTTATATTGACCCCCTGATTAGTCACCGTTCACTAAACCTGATACCACTGTGGTTTGCTGAATGTCCCAGGGCCCAGCTGCTGTTCAAACACACGTAGACTATGTTAGGTAACTATTGCAACTTCACTGGCTGTGTCAACAAGTAGGGCTGGATATTGGTCAATTTCTGTCTTTGAAAGAGCAAAGCCAGTTGAGGAGTGAAAAAAAAAAATCATAATGATCTTTAAAGATAACCGAGACATATATTTAATTGATTTGACAGGATTTTTTTTCAACATGCAAAATGAAGACTAAGCTATTCAAATTATGAACCTCACACCTTGACATGTTTCCTATTGATTATGATGAATAAAAAAAAAAAGATCACACTTGCTCTTTAAAAGAACATAATTTAAAAACAAATTAAAAAAAAAGCTTATTAAATACAACAAAACAGGAAAGAAATAGGCAGTAGAGCATGAAGGTATTTATGCACATATCAACACGTTGAAATGTGACCAACAACATCGGAATGATTTGTTGATATTGCATCATTGAAGTTGCGCATCATCCGTGCTATGCTCAATGTCATTTAGCGCATTGTTGGACCAATTCTAGACATGCACCACTTAACCTTTACTAATGGCTACTTGGAATAGTTTCCCCAAGACAAACGGTGATATGATATGATATATATATATATATATATATATATATATATAAAAAGAAGGGGTAATCTCTTTTGAAGTGCATATTCAACTCAATCTAAATGAGTTGTCTGTAGATAGACAGCATCTTGGGGCGGGACAGTGAACCTCAGCTATCTCGTTCACAGCAGCGTTTCTCTCCTGACTGCTGAACACGCGGCAGTGGAACGTTTCCTGTTTCTGAACATTTAAAAAACAACACGCTATTTTCAAGAGGAGGTCATATTTTTAAAGGTAATTCGAGTGATATTGTATTCAGCTAAAGTACAAGTTCATTTTTTGATTGATTAGTTAGCTAGCTTGGTGGTAGGAGTTTCTCCGAGCAGACGGTGGTTAGGCAACGGGAGCAAGCCGGTGTTTTATCACGTAACGTAGTTACAGCTAGCTAGCTATCTAACTAAAGTGGCGTTTGCAATACCATCTGGTTTAGCTAACGAATGTAGCTAGTTAACTAGTTAGCTACATTTATCCAACCCAAAATAAACCATATTTCGTCGATAGCGCACAAGCTGGTGAAGGTGAGCTAGCAAGTTAGCATGCTAGCAGCAGTATCTCAGGTAGCTTCGTCCCACAACTAACGTTAGCTAATATACATGGTCATTTAATTAAAACGGATAACAATTTAGACTTTTTTTAAACTTTTAATGTTACGGATGGCAGGAGTCCAAATTATTGTTAATATAATTTATTTAAATGGAAAAATGAAGGACGAAGCTACCGCTCAGGTAATTTTCCATGAACTCGACAGTGACAGATGGGGTTTGGTTGGTGAGGAGGGCAGTCAGCTCAATTATTTCCATGCTAACTAGCTAGGATTAGCTCTGTCTGTCTGTCTCTTTGTCTCTCTCTGTCTGTCTGTCACTCTCTGTCTGTCTGTCTCGCTGTCTGTCTTTGTGTGTCAACAGGCTCGACCTGTTATCATTTAAATGACAGATGGGATGTTGACAGTGGTTCATTTGTGAATTGGAGGTGCCGGGAACACATAGTGAGTGTTAGAGTCGGGGTGCTCTGAGGTACCGGATTAAACAGCCAAGTCTCTTATTATCTCTGGTAGTGAAATGGACAGCGCTCTCCAAGGTGCTGATGAATCCCATAGCATTTTAGAAGTCACTGCTTTAGAAGCCTCTGATAGGCTAATTGACATAATTTGATACTCGTAGCCTATATGCCAACATACTGTAGAATAGAGGTGGGGTTGACACAAGTCCTAACTTCTTTATAGCACATTTTTAAAGCCTCAGTGTACAGCAACATTTTTTTAAACCTTTATTTAACCAGGCAAGTCAGTTAAGAACAAATTCTTATTTTCAATGACAGCCTAGGAACAGTGGGGTTAACTGCCTGTTCAGGGGGCAGAACGACAGATTTGTACCTTGTCAGCTCGGGGGTTTGAACTTGCAACCTTCCGGTTACTAGTCCAACGCTCTAACCATGTGTGTGTGTGTGTGTGTGTGTGTTCATATCAAATGTTATTGGTCACATACACGTGTTTGGCAGATGTTATTGCTTGTGCTTCTAGTTCCAACAGTGCAGTAATAGCTAACAAGTAATAGCTAACAATTTCACAACAAATACCCAATACACACAAATCTATGTAAAGGAATGGAATTAAGAATATATGAAAATATATGGACGAGCAATGTCAGAGTGGCATAGACTAAGACACAGTAGAATAGTATAGAATACAGTATATACATATGAGATGAGTAATACATAGACTAAGATACAGTAGAATAGAATACAGTATATACATATGAGATGAGTAAAGCATAGACTAAGATACAGTAGAATAGTACAGAATACAGTTGAAGTCAGAAGTTTACATACACCTTAGCCAAATACATTTAAACTCAGTTTTTCACAATTAAATATAGGCCTCCTGCCTGTGACAATCTGAACTTCGCAATACAGAACACGTTTGATCGGCCTTGTGGCTGTGACGTTTAGCGTCCTTGTAAGTCTGTTAGGAAGACTGTTTGTGAGTAATTGTTTCATTTCGCTATAAACCTAGGAGCGTTTTTATTTTGTTCCTGAACTGACCAAATTGCACCTGTACTGAGCACTCTGTCGGTGGAAGCACCCATACTCCTCTCCGGCGCTGACTGTTCTCTGGCTCGTTTTCGGGTTCGATTCACCATTTTTCTCTGGATATTTGTACTCGGAAAAACGTCAACAAATTTGATTATTTATTAATTTTTTAAATTTGGATTTTCCCACTTAAAAAAAAATAATCTGTAAGGAGACGACTAGACTAGGCTATGTGATTTTACCTTGGGACATCTTCACTAGCTGACCACCACGACCAAGACCTGTGTCAAGATCAGTTACTTACTCCACCGGCCCTCCTCATAACCTCTATGTACAAATAAGAGAGCAGGTCTGGAATCAGTGTGTCAGGATGACGACTCAGGATCCTTATGCTTTTACCTGATGGGCTTTCTAGGGGTGGGAGGATAAATAATGAGTAGGCAAACTTGATTTATTAACTCTTGATTGTTTTTGTTAGAATGTCTACAGTGAAACAATTAGTAAATCATACTAAGGTACCGGATCCGGGAAAATGGGTACCGGATCCGGGAAAATGGGTACCGGATCCGGGAAAATGGGTACCGGATCCGGGAATGCGGGTACCAGATCTGGGCAAATGGGTACCGGATCCGGGCATGCGGGTACCGTACCGGATCTGGGCAAATAGGTACCGGATCCGGGCATGCGGGTACCGTACCGGATCTGGGCAAATAGGTACCGGATCCGGGCATGCGGGTGCCGGAACGAACAGTCAAAATCTGTGACGTGCTGATCCTGTTCAAATTAATCACTGGTTGTTGAACAAGTGACGGCTAAGAAGTCTTGCCAGCCGAGTTGTTAAAACACTTCGAGAGACAATCACTTAAACCAAAAACAATGTTATATTTTGATTACTCACCTGCCCTGAGCTAGCTATAACTGTGGGTTCATTACAATACACATAAGAGTCATTGGACAAAGGAGTTTGGTTAAGGGCCCCGACGCTCAATCTGAACGTTAACACGCGTTGCCTCAATCTGAACGTTAACACGCGTTGCCTCAGTCTGAACGTTAACATGCGTTGCCTCAGTCTGAACGTTAACCTCAATCTGAATGTTAACATGCGTTGCCTCAATCTGAACGTTAACCTCAGTCTGAACGATAACACGCGTTGCCCTAAATCTGAATGTTAACACGCGTTGCCCTCAATCTGAACATTAACCTCAGTCTGAACGTTAACACGCATTACCTCAGTCTGAACGTTAACACACGTTACCTCAATCTGAATGTTAACACACGTTGCCTCAATCTGAACGTTAACACGCGTTGCCTCAATCTGAACGTTAACACGCGTTGCCCTCAATCTGAACGTTAACACGCGTTGCCTCAATCTGAACGTTAACCTCAGTCTGAACGTTAACACGCGCTGCCTCAATCTGAACGTTAACACGCGCTGCCTCAATCTGAACGTTAACACGCTCTGCCTCAATCTGAACGTTAACACGCGTTGCCTCAATCTGAACGTTAACCTCAATCTGAACGTTAACACGCGTTGGCTCAGTCTGAACGTTAACACGCGTTGGCTCAGTCTGAACGTTAACACGCGTTGCCTCAATCTGAACGTTAACACGCGTTGCCTCAATCTGAACGTTAACACGCGTTGCCTCAATCTGAACGTTAACACGCGTTGCCTCAATCTGAACGTTAACCTCAATCTGAATGTTAACACGCGTTGCCTCAATCTGAACGTTAACCTCAATCTGAACGTTAACCTCAATCTGAACGTTAACACGCGTTACCCTCAATCTGAACGTTAACCTCAGTCTGAACGATAACACGCGTTGCCCTCAATCTGAACATTAACCTCAGTCTGAACGTTAACACGCGTTACCTCAGTCTGAACGTTAACACACGTTACCTCAATCTGAATGTTAACACACGTTGCCTCAATCTGAACGTTAACACGCGTTGCCTCAATCTGAACGTTAACACGCGTTGCCTCAATCTGAACGTTAACACGCGTTGCCTCAATCTGAACGTTAACACGCGTTGCCTCAATCTGAACGTTAACACGCGTTGCCTCAATCTGAACGTTAACACGCGTTGCCCTCAATCTGAACGTTAACATGCGTTGCCTCAATCTGAACGTTAACCTCAGTCTGAACGTTAACACGCGCTGCCTCAATCTGAACGTTAACACGCGCTGCCTCAATCTGAACGTTAACACGCGTTGCCTCAATCTGAACGTTAACACGCGTTGCCTCAATCTGAACGTTTACACGCGTTGCCTCAGTCTGAACGTTAACCTCAATCTGAACGTTAACACGCGTTGCCTCAATCTGAACGTTAACACACGTTGCCCTCAATCTGAACGTTAACACGCGCTGCCTCAATCTGAACGTTAACACGCGTTGCCTCAATCTGAACGTTAACCTCAGTCTGAACGTTAACACGCGTTGCCTCAATCTGAACGTTAACACGCGTTGCCTCAATCTGAACGTTAACACGCGTTGCCTCAATCTGAACGTTAACACGCGTTGCCTCAATCTGAACGTTAACACGCGTTGCCTCAATCTGAACGTTAACACGCGTTGCCCTCAATCTGAACGTTAACACGCGTTGCCTCAATCTGAACGTTAACCTCAGTCTGAACGTTAACACGCGCTGCCTCAATCTGAACGTTAACACGCGCTGCCTCAATCTGAACGTTAACACGCTCTGCCTCAATCTGAACGTTAACACGCGTTGCCTCAATCTGAACGTTAACCTCAATCTGAACGTTAACACGCGTTGCCTCAATCTGAACGTTAACACGCGTTGCCTCAATCTGAACGTTAACACGCGCTGCCTCAATCTGAACGTTAACACGCTCTGCCTCAATCTGAACGTTAACACGCTCTGCCTCAATCTGAACGTTAACACGCGTTGCCTCAATCTGAACGTTAACCTCAATCTGAACGTTAACACGCGTTGGCTCAGTCTGAACGTTAACACGCGTTGCCTCAATCTGAACGTCAACACGCGTTGCCTCAGTCTGAACGTTAACACGCGTTGCCTCAATCTGAACGTTAACACGCGTTGCCTCAATCTGAACGTTAACACGCGTTGCCTCAATCTGAACGTTAACACGCGTTGCCCTCAATCTGAACGTTAACACGCGTTGCCTCAATCTGAACGTTAACCTCAGTCTGAACGTTAACACGCGCTGCCTCAATCTGAACGTTAACACGCGCTGCCTCAATCTGAACGTTAACACGCTCTGCCTCAATCTGAACGTTAACACGCGTTGCCTCAATCTGAACGTTAACCTCAATCTGAACGTTAACACGCGTTGCCTCAATCTGAACGTTAACACGCGTTGCCTCAATCTGAACGTTAACACGCGCTGCCTCAATCTGAACGTTAACACGCTCTGCCTCAATCTGAACGTTAACACGCTCTGCCTCAATCTGAACGTTAACACGCGTTGCCTCAATCTGAACGTTAACCTCAATCTGAACGTTAACACGCGTTGGCTCAGTCTGAACGTTAACACGCGTTGCCTCAATCTGAACGTCAACACGCGTTGCCTCAGTCTGAACGTTAACACGCGTTGCCTCAATCTGAACGTTAACACGCGTTGCCTCAATCTGAACGTTAACACGCGTTGCCTCAATCTGAACGTTTACACGCGTTGCCTCAGTCTGAACGTTAACCTCAATCTGAACGTTAACACGCGTTGCCTCAATCTGAACGTTAACACGCGTTGCCCTCAATCTGAACGTTAACACGCGCTGCCTCAATCTGAACGTTAACACGCGTTGCCTCAATCTGAACGTTAACCTCAGTCTGAACGTTAACACGCGTTGCCTCAATCTGAACGTTAACACGCGTTGCCTCAGTCTGAACGTTAACGCGCGTTGCCTCAGTCTGAACGTTAACACGCGTTGCCTCAGTCTGAACGTTAACACGCGTTGCCTCAATCTGAACGTTAACACGCGTTGCCTCAGTCTGAACGTTAACACGCGTTGCCTCAGTCTGAACGTTAACACGCGTTGCCTCAGTCTGAACGTTAACACGCGTTGCCTCAGTCTGAACGTTAACACGCGTTGCCTCAATCTGAACGTTAACACGCGTTGCCCTCAATCTGAACGTTAACACGCGTTGCCCTCAATCTGAACGTTAACACGCGTTGCCTCAATCTGAACGTTAACCTCAGTCTGAACGTTAACACGCGTTGCCCTCAATCTGAACGTTAACACGCGTTGCCTCAGTCTGAACGTTAACACGCGTTGCTTGCGCTACGGTTTTGGAAGCATAAGTACTTTTATCTTTCATGTCAGCCACAAATATTTTTCTAAAAACAAAATATTAAATTGATACACACTTTGTCAAGGTTAGTGTTCCCACAAGCCCATATCTGGCTCGTGGACATCTACAAGTCTCTGCTAGGTAAAGCCCCGCCTTATCTCAGTTCACTGGTCACCATAGCAGCACCCACCCCTTAGCACGCGCTCCAGCAGGTATATCTCACTGGTCATCCCCAAAGCCAATTCCTCCTTTGGCCGCCTTTCCTTCCAGTTCTCTGCTGCCAATGACTGGAACAAACTGCAACAATCTCTGAAGCTGGAAACTCATATCTCCCTCACTAGCTTTAAGCACCAGCTGTCAGAGCAGCTCACAGATCACTGCACCTGTACGTAGCTCATCTGTAAATAGCCCATCCAACTACCTCATCCCCATACTGTATTTAGTTATTTATCTTGATCCTTTGCACCCCAGTATCTCTACCTGCAGATTCATCTTTTGCACATCTACCATTCAAGTATTTAAATTGCTAAATTGTAATTACTTCGCCACCATGGCCTATTTATTGCCTTACCTCCCTTACCCTACCTCATTTGCACACACTGTATATAGACTTTTTTGACTGTACGTTTGTTTATTCCATGTGTAACTCTGTGTTGTTGTTTTCTGTCGCACTGCTTTGCTTTATCTTGGCCAGTTCGCAGTTGTAAATGAGAACTTGTTCTCAACTGGTTCTACCTGGTTAAATAAAGGTGAAATAAATCAAATCATTAATATCTCCCATGTTATAGCACTTGGGTAAGGAGCCTTGGGCCAGTAGCCAGTGAAAGCATTTCTGGTGAGGCTGATTGATTTGGTAATTACAGCTTTTCATAAGCTGTGAGTATAGATAATAGCAACATATAGAGGCATATAAACTGGGCCCCGCTGCTGTGGTAGTCAGCTGACCTGAGGGATAGAGGGAGGTGAACTCTCGGTCCTATTCATTAGTGTTTAACTGTAGCAAAAACATTTTGCAACGGAAAAAATTCAATGGGATTTTTTTTTTCTCTCCCCCTTATTGGACAAGTCGAGGTAGTGAGTGAGTCCCTGTCTGTTTTTCCTCTGTTTTGGTGCCTAGTGAACATGACCGTGAACTCTGGTCTTGTGGGGGTCGGTCACATGGCCTGTGAGTTGGACCTGGTCTTAATTTAGCTGTGGCTTGTGATGTACAGGGGGTGTGTTTTGGGGAGGTGGTGCCGACCACAACCTATCACCTTCTTCCATGACCAATTTGGACAGGGGGTGCGTTTTGGGAGGTGGTGCCGACCACAACCTATCACCTTCTTCCATGACCAATTTGGACAGGGGGTGTGTTTTTGGGAGGTGGTGCCGACCACAACCTATCACCTTCTTCCATGACCAATTTGGACAGGGGGTGCGTTTTGGGAGGTGGTGCCGACCACAACCTATCACCTTCTTCCATGACCAATTTGGCAAATCAAACATTGCCCTCATGGGACAAACATTAACCTTTGTGAGGTCAGGGACTTGACTCACTTAACTGTCTGGTTAAAGACCATCAACACCACTATGGAGTTAACATTCTCCCTACTGTTCAATCCATGTGGATTTAGTTGTCCTGTAGATGTGTCCTGTGTTCATTCAATGAAATATGTGATCTTTAAAAAATAAATAAACTGGAATTGAACGTTAATCTAGTGAACAACAAGCTCTTTAGAATTTGGTCAAATGTTAACTGGTGTTTTTTCATAGGTAAAGTTTAGCCCTATTTCTCAGCTAGGAAGTTTAGATAATATCATGAAGACCCCACCTGTAAAGAGGTGTAACTTACACAGCCCTAAACAGCCTTTCCAGTGGGCCGGTCATTTAAATGTGTAGTGTCACTTGATCATCTCCTCTAGATCATTGAATCTGACTCCAGCCATGTGATTGCCTGTTCTCTTTCAACCTGCAGTGTATTATCTCTCCCTTCTATTGCAGCATACCAACTCCGTCTAGCCTGCACTCTTTTCACTAGACTCTTCCTGGGACTCCCTGCGTTGTTTCCATAGCAACAGTGCTGCCAATCAGAGAGAAAAGATCAGGAACAAGTGAACACTGACAAGTTCATTTAATAGTACGGGGTTTAGTTGATGTGAACCCAGGGCATCCAGAGGTCTAGCAGAGGTCAGGTGGTTCTATTGTGCAGCTGTGTTTGAAAGAGAAGTGCAACTCTGCATTCCTGCTGAATACACACTGGAGTGGAGGATCACATACTGATGCCAGGCTGGTATATCATTATCACAGAATGTACCCTACCACCCTTGGTGGCCAGGGTTGGATGAGGACAGGTTGTACCCTCACCACCCTTTGTGGCCAGGGTTGGATGAGGACAGGTTGTACCCCACCACCCTTGGTGGCCAGGGTTGGATGAGGACAGGTTGTACCCCCACCACCCATCCAGGGTTGGATGAGGACAGGTTGTACCCTACCACCCTTGGTGGCCAGGGTTGGATGAGGACAGGTTGTACCCTACCACCCTTTGTGACCAGGGTTGGATGAGGACAGGTTGTACCCTACCACCCTTGGTGGCCAGGGTTGGATGAGGACAGGTTGTACCCCACCACCCATCCAGGGTTGGATGAGGACAGGTTGTACCCCACCACCCTTGGTGGCCAGGGTTGGATGAGGACAGGTTGTACCTCACCACCCTTTGTGGCCAGGGTTGGATAAGGACAGGTTGTACGCCACCACCCTTTGTGGCCAGGGTTGGATGAGGACAGGTTGTAACCCACCACCCATCCTGGGTTGGATGACAGGTTGTACCCTACCACCCTTTGTGGCCAGGGTTGGATGAGGACAGGTTGTACCCCCACCACCCTTTGTGGCCAGGGTTGGATGAGGACAGGTTGTACCCACCACCCATCCAGGGTTGGATGAGGACAGGTTGTACCCCCACCACCCATCCAGGGTTGGATGAGGACAGGTTGTACCCCACCACCCTTGGTGGCCAGGGTTGGATGAGGACAGGTTGTACCCCTACCACCCTTTGTGACCAGGGTTGGATGAGGACAGGTTGTACCCCACCACCCATACAGGGTTGGATGAGGACAGGTTGTACCCCACCACCCATCCAGGGTTGGATGAGGACAGGTTGTTCCCCACCACCCTTTGTGGCCAGGGTTGGATGAGGACAGGTTGTACCCCTACCACCCTTTGTGACCAGGGTTGGATGAGGACAGGTTGTACCCCACCACCCATACAGGGTTGGATGAGGACAGGTTGTACCCCACCACCCTTTGTGACCAGGGTTGGATGAGGACAGGTTGTACCCCACCACCCTTTGTGACCAGGGTTGGATGAGGACAGGTTATACCCCACCACCCTTTGTGGCCAGGGTTGGATGAGGACAGGTTGTACCCCACCACCCATCCAGGGTTGGATGAGGACAGGTTGTTCCCCACCACCCTTTGTGGCCAGGGTTGGATGAGGACAGGTTGTACCCTACCACCCTTTGTGGCAAGGTCTGTTTTGTGATTTCACCCCCTGATGACCAAGGTCAGATTCGTAATTTCACCCACTGACGATCAGGGTCCGATTCATGATTTTACCCCCTGATGACCAGGGTCAGATTCATGATTTCACCCCCTGATGACCAGGGTCTGGTTCATGATTTCAACCCCTGATGATCAGGGTCAGATTCATGATTTTAAGCTACCAGAAGCTCTGTGACCCATTGTCGTTGTGAGACTTCTGCTTAAGGTTTTCTGTTACTCTAGAACCTGGCTCATCTCTTGTTATCGTTAACTTGTGGGCTGTGTTCACTAGGAACGAAACGGAATAAAACGGTCTGATACGGAGTGAAACGGACAACTTTGTAGACTGTAGCAGACGTTCCAGTGCATTTTCTTCTGTTTGGTGCCTAAATGAACTAGGAATGTGAAAAAGTTTTAAATGTTTTTAAAAATGACTTCAAGATCCAAATATGGTTCCTTGTATGAACTGCACTGCCCCCTAGCAGGTAGTCTAGGCAACCGATCCTCACTAGTTACCACAGCCACAAAGTCAGTAAACCTATTTCTACAATGAATATGATTTAAAACCTAATCTTAACCACACTGATAACCTTATGCCTCACCTTAAAATAACACCAAAAATAGACTTTTTGTTTTTTTTACAATAAAGCCAGTTTTGACTTCTTGGCTGTGGTAACTAGTGGACCCCCTACTGCTGTCCTCCACCCACTCAGCAACGATGGTACTTACTGCTGTCCTTCACCCACTCAGTAACGATGGTACTTACTGCTGTCCTCCACCCACTCAGCAACGATGGTACTTACTGCTGTCCTCCACCCACTCAGCAACGATGGTACTTACTGCTGTCCTCCACCCACTCAGCAACGATGGTACTTACTGCTGTCCTCCACCCACTCAGCAACGATGGTACTTACTGCTGTCCTCCACCCACTCAGCAACGATGGTACTTACTGCTGTCCTCCACCCACTCAGCAACGATGGTACTTACTGCTGTCCTCCACCCACTCAGCAACGATGGTACTTACTGCTGTCCTCCACCCACTCAGCAACGATGGTACTTACTGCTGTCCTCCACCCACTCAGCAACGATGGTACTTACTGCTGTCCTCCACCCACTCAGCAACGATGGTACTTACTGCTGTCCTCCACCCACTCAGCAACGATGGTACTTACTGCTGTCCTCCACCCACTCAGCAACGATGGTACTTACTGCTGTCCTCCACCCACTCAGCAACGATGGTACTTACTGCTGTCCTCCACCCACTCAGCAACGATGGTACTTACTGCTGTCCTCCACCCACTCAGCAACGATGGTACTTACTGCTGTCCTCCACCCACTCAGCAACGATGGTACTTACTGCTGTCCTCCACCCACTCAGCAACGATGGTACTTACTGCTGTCCTCCACCCACTCAGCAACGATGGCACTTACTGCTGTCCTCATGGTTTTTCCACATGGCATGTTGTAGTCTGGTTCTAGATATGCCGTTATCCTGTCTGGGAACAGGGTTCCGCTAGCGCCAACAGCCAATGAAATTGCAGGGCACCAAATTCAATCAACAGAAATCTCATAATTCAAATTTCTCAAACATACAAGTATTAGACACCATTTTAAAGATAAAATTCTCGTTAATCCAACGACAGTGTCCGATTTCAAAAAAGCTTTTCGGCGAAAGCAGAACACATCATTATGTTAGGTCAGCAACTAGTCACAGAAAGCATACAGCGATTTTCCAACCAAAAGAGGAGTCACAAAAAGCAGAAATAGAGAGAAAATGAATCACTAACCTTTGATCTTCATCAGATGACACTCCCGGGAGAACATGTTACACAATACCTGTATGTTTTGTTCGACCAAGTTCATATTTATATCCAAAAACCTCAGTTTACATTTGGCTTTGCCTCCAAAACATCCCGTGAATTTGCACAGAGCCACGTCAATGTACAGAAATACTCCATAATAAACGATACAAGTGTTATTCACAGAATTAAAGAGCTACTTCTCCTTTACACTTTACGGAAAAAGCAAACCGTGCAATAATCTGAGTACGGCGCTCAGAGACCCCAAAAAGATATCTGCCATGTTAGAGTCAACAGAAGTCAGAAATAGCATTATAAATATTAACTTACCTTTGATGATCTTCATCAGAATGCACTCCCAGGAATCCCAGTTCAAATCATTCATCAGAATGCACTCCCAGGAATCCCAGTTCAAATCATTCTTTAGAATTTTTTCATCATAAATCTTCAATAATGTTCCAACCGGAGAATTCCTTTGTCTGTAGAAAAGCAATGGAACGCGAGGTAACTTTCACATGACCGTGCGTCACGAGCTCGTGGCTCTCTGCCAGACACCTGACTCATTCCCCTCTCATTCGGCCCCACTTCACAGTAGAAGCCTCAAACAAGGTTCTAAAGACTGTTGACATCTAGTGGAAGCCTTAGGAAGTGCAAAATGACCCCATAGACACTGTGTATTCGATAGGCCAAGAGTTGAAAAACGACAAACTTCAGTTTTCCCACTTCCTGGTTGGATTTTTCTCAGATTTTCGCCTGCCATATGAGTTCTGTTATACTCACAGACATCATTCAAACATTTTTCGAAACTTCAGAGTGTTTTCTATCCAAATCTACTAATAATATGCTTATATTAGCAACTGGGACTGAGTAGCAGGTAGTTTACTCTGGGCACGCTCTTCATCCAAACGTGAAAATGCTGCCCCCTATCCCAAACAGGTTATGGTATTGAAGCAGACATCCTCCACCATTTGACAATTGCTGCATATCAACTCCAATCGTTTCTGTAATCAGCACTGTGATTATCTCCCTCCGTCCCTCATTGCACTGTCGGGTCTCACGGTGCTTCCCTTTCGGCAGTGGGTCGGGTCTCACGGTGCCTCCCTTTCGGCAGTGGGTCGGGTCTCACGGTGCCTCCCTTTCGGCAGTGGGTCGGGTCTCACGGTGCCTCCCTTTCGGCAGTGGGTCGGGTCTCACGGTGCCTCCCTTTCGGCAGTGGGTTGGGTCTCACTGTGCCTCCCTTTCGGGTCTCGCGGTGCTTCCCTTTCGGCAGTGGGTCGGGTCTCACGGTGCTTCCCTTTCGGCATTGGGCCTGTACTGCCAGTCTAGCTCAATTCCAACTCGCCAAAGTTTGCGTTTCATCACCTTCTCATTTAACTTTCCAAAGTTTAGCCATACAGGACTTCCCTGCTGGCTGTTCCCAGTCTCACTCTCTGACCTATCAGAACCAACAGAACAGATAAGATGTTCTTTCAGAGGCCAAAGAAATATCCCGTGGAGTACCGCAGGGATCCGTTTTAGGGCCACTCTAATTTCTTATATACGTTAATGATATACCAGATGCAGTGCAGTGCAAACTGTTGCTTTATGCTGATGATTCAGCCGTATACTGATATCAGGGAAGGATACAGTTCACACAGAGGAGACCCCGAGTAAGGAATTGTAGTTTTGTTTTTAGAGATTGTTGTCAGTCAACCAAATTTGTCACTATATATATTTATGAAAAAACGTGTCTATTTTCTTTGGAACAGAATGCAGATTGCTTATCTTGGTGTGTCCCTAGACCAATCCCTTCTTTTCTGGAGACATGATTGCTCCTAAAAAAAGTATATATATTTCTAAAATGACAGAACAAATTGAAATGTTTTTTTTTTTATCGTAACACTAGATATTTTAACATCCAAAGTTAAGAAACTGCTTGTCTCAACCATGATTCGGTGTCATTTTGATTATGCCTACTCTGCTTGGTATAGTGGGCTGTCAAAACAACTGAACAAGAGACTCCAGGTCATGAGCATAATAACACCTGATAACATTATTCACAATGTCCCCCCCCCCCCCCCCTAGGACCCACATAGGGGTACAGGAGTTCTGGGAGGTGGGCTTGTTGCCTTTGGAGTCCAGAGTGGATCAACTTAAACTTCATTACATGTTTGACATCTTAAATGATCGTGCCCCAGGTTATATGAACCCCCCCCCACACACACATTGATATGGTCTATAGCCAACACCAGTTACAATACCAGAACCAGAGTTTGTCTTGTACTGCGAGGAGCATGTTTTTCCATACAGGCATTTGTCTCCCCTTGGAGATCAAAGGAAACAAGTAGAAATAGCCTTTAAAAGCTTTTCATTTGGACAAGGTTGTCTAAGTAAGAGAAACCACTCCACTGCCTCTTCTGCCCCCTACTGCTGGACAGGTGTATCTACGTGAATGATAGGTCAAACGTTGTTTAGGATCCATCCTCAAGGTGTTTTTAACATATGTATTCGATAATATATCCGTGGAGGCAGTTGGTTTCTCATAAGAAACGATTGGAAAAATGGCTACCTCAGTATTTTACGCAAGATTTTCTCCGGGAGACATCATGCGACCACTCGCCCTATATGGTCTCTTACAGCCATTCTCCAATGGAAATGTCTAAAAAGACGTCACAATGCTGTAGACACCTTGGGGAAAACGTGGAAAACGTAAGCTCATTCGTAGCTCATTCACAGCCATATAAGGAGTCATTGGCATGAGGCGGTTTCAAAAAATGCGGCACTTCCTGGTTGTTTTTTTATCTGGGTTTTGCCTGTAACATCAGTTCTGTGCACTCACAGACACTCTGTCTCTGTGTCTCTCTCTCTCTCTCTGTCTGTCTCTGTCTCGCTCTCGCTATCTCTCTGTGTGTGTGCAGACTGTAGAAGACATTAATCCAATTCCAAAGATGATTTCCAAACTGAGCCACAGCCTGAGGAGCGTTGCCCCGGCCCTGACCAGAGCTGTCCACTCTGGGACACGCCCCGCCTCTACCGCTGCCTCCAAACTGAAGATGGACCAACCGCTCACCGCTGAGGAGGTGTATGCCAGAGAGGAGAAGTATGGAGCACACAACTACCACCCACTTCCTGTGGCGCTGGAGAAAGGAAAGGGTGAGTGAGCCCACAGAGATCCTGTGTTGTCGGTGGACTCTGCGTCGGGACGTTGCCGGTAGACTCTGCGTCGGGATGTTGCCGGTAGACTCTGCGTCGGGACGTTGCCGGTGGACTCTGCGTCGGGACGTTGCCGGTGGACTCTGCGTCGGGACGTTGCCGGTGGACTCTGCGTCGGGACGTTGCCGGTGGACTCTGCGTCGGGACGTTGCCGGTGGACTCTGCGTCGGGACGTTGCCGGTGGACTCTGCGTCGGGACATTGCCGGTGGACTCTGCGTCGGGACGTTCAAATCAAATTTATTTATATAGCCCTTCGTACATCAGCTGATATCTCAAAGTGCTGTACAGAAACCCAGCCTAAAACCCCAAACAGCAAGCAATGCAGGTGTAGAAGCACGGTTGTCGGTAGACTCTGCGTCGGGACGTTGTCGGTAGACTCTGCGTCGGGACGTTGTCGGTAGACTCTGCGTCGGGACGTTGTCGGTAGACTCTGCGTCGGGACGTTGTCGGTAGACTCTGCGTCGGGACGTTGCCGGTAGACTCTGCGTCGGGACGTTGCCGGTGGACTCTGCGTCGGGACTCTGCGTCGGGACGTTGCCGGTAGACTCTGCGTCGGGACGTTGCCGGTGGACTCCTGACAGACTAGTGTCCTGTCTACTGTATATCAAGCTGCCTCTGGCTCCTGCCCTATGGGCCGTTCTGGTTCGGGACAAGGCTTGCTTCCAGTACCTGTTCCCAACCCCCCCCCCCCCTCTGCTCTGTCTCGTCTCCTCCCCAGGTCTGTATGTGTGGGACGTGGAGGGCAACAGATACTATGACTTCCTGAGCGCCTACAGTGCAGTAAACCAAGGCCACTGTCACCCCAAGATCATCGCTGCTCTGAACGCCCAGGCCTCCAGGCTCACCCTGACCTCCAGGGCCTTCTACAACGACATCCTGGGGGCCTACGAGCAGTACATCACCACCCTGTTTGGATACGACAAAGTACTGCCCATGAACACAGGTTAGGAGGCCTGATATGACCTGCCCATGAACACAGGTTAGGAGGCCTGATATGACCTGCCCATAACAACAGGTTAGGAGGCCTGATATGTACTGCCCATAACAACAGGTTAGGAGGCCTGATATATACTGCCCATAACAACAGGTTAGGAGGCCTGATATGACCTGCCCCTGAACACAGGTTAGGAGGAGGCCTGATATGTACTGCCCATAACAACAGGTTAGGAGGCCTGATATGTACTGCCCGTGAACACAGGTTAGGAGGCCTGACATGACCTGCCCGTGAACACAGGTTAGGAGGAGGCCTGATATGACCTGCCCATGAACACAGGTTAGGAGGAGGCCTGATATGACCTGCCCATGAACACAGGTTAGGAGGAGGCCTGATATGACCTGCCCATGAACACAGGTTAGGAGGAGGCCTGATATGACCTGCCCATGAACACAGGTTAGGAGGCCTGATGGAGAGACTGCTCACTAGCGGTCTGACATGTCTATCTGCTGTGGAGGTCCGTGGTACATAACATGTCAAGTCTAAAGTATAGTGACAACAAATAATGTCCTTTCCCTCTTTGTGGACCAGGTGTGGAGGGAGGAGAGACGGCCTGTAAGCTGGCCCGTAAGTGGGCCTACACTGTGAAGGGCGTTCCCAAGAATCAGGCCAAAATCATCTTTGCAAGTAAGTCGATATACAGCACCTTTTTTGGGGGGGGGTGTCCTGAGATACGGGGCGTTTGTCCCTCCCTGTATATCCTAGCTGTGCATTCCTGAAATACACCTTTTTATAGTGCAGTACAACCATTGTTATGGTGGTGCAGTAAGGCTTGAACCCCGGCATGGCTGCTTGCAGCTATATTTGTTACAATGTTATTTTGAATGGCATATTCCTGTAATCGTGTTCTAGTTCATTTAGTTCCCTCACGTGGCAGAATGCATTGGAACTCTGTGCGGTGAACACCATAGAAGAAGGATACTAATTGTAATGTGGCTAACCTCTCCTCCTGTAGATGGTAACTTCTGGGGGAGAACCATGGCCGCCATCTCGAGCTCGACAGATCCTAGCAGTTACGAGGACTTCGGTCCCTTCATGCCCGGCTTTGGGCTCATCCCCTACAACGACATCCCTGCTCTGGAGGTACGTGCTGACATGACCACAACCTCTATAATCCTGAACCTTGATGTTCCCTCTCTACAGGCCAGTTTCCTGAACCTTGATGTTCCCTCTCTACAGGCCAGTTTCCTGAACCTCTATAATACTGAACCTTAATGTTACCTCTCTACAGGCCAGTTTCCTGAACCTTAATGTTCCCTCTCTACAGGCCAGTTTCCTGAACCTTGATGTTACCTCTCTACAGGCCAGTTTCCTGAACCTTGATGTTCCCTCTCTACAGGCCAGTTTCCTGAACCTTAATGTTCCCTCTCTCCAGGCCAGTTTCCTGAACCTCTATAATACTGAACCTTGATGTTACCTCTCTACAGGCCAGTTTCCTGAACCTTGATGTTCCCTCTCTACAGGCCAGTTTCCTGAACCTTGATGTTCCCTCTCTACAGGCCAGTTTCCTGAACCTTGATGTTCCCTCTCTACAGGCCAGTTTCCTGAACCTTAATGTTCCCTCTCTACAGGCCAGTTTCCTGAACCTTGATGTTCCCTCTCTACAGGCCAGTTTCCTGAACCTTGATGTTCCCTCTCTACAGGCCAGTTTCCTGAACCTTGATGTTCCCTCTCTACAGGCCAGTTTCCTGAACCTTAATGTTCCCTCTCTACAGGCCAGTTTCCTGAACCTTAATGTTCCCTCTCTACAGGCCAGTTTCCTGAACCTTAATGTTCCCTCTCTACAGGCCAGTTTCCTGAACCTTGATGTTACCTCTCTACAGGCCAGTTTCCAAGCCTTAATGTTCCCTCTCTACAGGCCAGTTTCCTGGAGCCAGAACAGGCCTAGTCCTGTTTGAGCATGCTTAGTCCAGACGAAGTCTTGGTCTGGGGAAATGGGCCTTTCCTCCATATTGTGTCAGTATAGACAGCAAAGGGAGAGTCTCCATCACTGTAACATCCATTGATGAGATATGATCTGTTATCACTGACTGTGTGCTGATGGTTGTGCCCAGAAAGCTCTCCAGGACCCTAACGTAGCAGCCTTCATGGTAGAGCCCATCCAGGGAGAGGCTGGGGTCGTGATCCCTGACCCCAGGATACCTCACCACTGTAACATCCATTGATGAGATATGATCTGTTATCACTGACTGTGTGCTGATGGTTGTGCCCAGAAAGCTCTCCAGGACCCTAACGTAGCAGCCTTCATGGTAGAGCCCATCCAGGGAGAGGCTGGGGTCGTGATCCCTGACCCCGGGATACCTCACCACTGTAACATCCATTGATGAGATATGATCTGTTATCACTGACTGTGTGCTGATGGTTGTGCCCAGAAAGCTCTCCAGGACCCTAACGTAGCAGCCTTCATGGTAGAGCCCATCCAGGGAGAGGCTGGGGTTGTGGTCCCTGACCCCGGGATACCTCACCACTGTAACATCCATTGATGAGATATGATCTGTTATCACTGACTGTGTGCTGATGGTTGTGCCCAGAAAGCTCTCCAGGACCCTAACGTAGCAGCCTTCATGGTAGAGCCCATCCAGGGAGAGGCTGGGGTCGTGGTCCCTGACCCCGGATACCTCACCACTGTCAGACAACTCTGCACTCAGAACAACGTGAGTACGAGACGTTTCGACAATCAACGGTTGATCTGTTTGTGTCTTTTGGAAACAGACACTTTTGGTTGATTGTTCCATCTGTCCGTTTGTCAATATTTTATTGTTGTAAAATTCAAATAAAAAATACTGATATAGCTTTTTCCTTGTTTACTGAGCTTCCCTGTGTTTGGGTCTAGAGACCAGGTTATTATAAAACACTCTTGTGGCAACTGTTGATTTTAAAAAGGCCTTTTTATAAATGAAATGTGATTGAAATATCTCCTTCTGCGTGGTGTTTTGGTGCTGTTCATAGCCGATGAGGTGGCTGTAATGTAGAGGCCCGATCAGACATAGACTCTACTGATACCTCTCTGTTCCAATGTTTAGGTGCTGTTCATAGCCATGGCTGTACTGTAGAGGCCCGATCAGACATAGACTCTACTGATACCTCTCTGTTCCAATGTTTAGGTGCTGTTCATAGCCATGGCTGTACTGTAGAGGCCCGATCAGACATAGACTCTACTGATACCTCTCTGTTCCAATGTTTAGGTGCTGTTCATAGCCATGGCTGTACTGTAGAGGCCCGATCAGACATAGACTCTACTGATACCTCTCTGTTCCAATGTTTAGGTGCTGTTCATAGCCATGGCTGTACTGTAGAGGCCCGATCAGACATAGACTCTACTGATACCTCTCTGTTCCAATGTTTAGGTGCTGTTCATAGCCATGGCTGTACTGTAGAGGCCCGATCAGACATAGACTCTACTGATACCTCTCTGTTCCAATGTTTAGGTGCTGTTCATAGCCATGGCTGTACTGTAGAGGCCCGATCAGACATAGACTCTACTGATACCTCTCTGTTCCAATGTTTAGGTGCTGTTCATAGCCATGGCTGTACTGTAGAGGCCCGATCAGACATAGACTCTACTGATACCTCTCTGTTCCAATGTTTAGGTGCTGTTCATAGCCATGGCTGTACTGTAGAGGCCCGATCAGACATAGACTCTACTGATACCTCTCTGTTCCAATGTTTAGGTGCTGTTCATAGCCATGGCTGTAATGTAGAGGCCCGATCAGACATAGACTCTACTGATACCTCTCTGTTCCAATGTTTAGGTGCTGTTCATAGCCATGGCTGTACTGTAGAGGCCCGATCAGACATAGACTCTACTGATACCTCTCTGTTCCAATGTTTAGGTGCTGTTCATAGCCATGGCTGTACTGTAGAGGCCCGATCAGACATAGACTCTACTGATACCTCTCTGTTCCAATGTTTAGGTGCTGTTCATAGCCATGGCTGTAATGTAGAGGCCCGATCAGACATAGACTCTACTGATACCTCTCTGTTCCAATGTTTAGGTGCTGTTCATAGCCATGGCTGTAATGTAGAGGCCCGATCAGACATAGACTCTACTGATACCTCTCTGTTCCAATGTTTAGGTGCTGTTCATAGCCGACGAGGTGCAGACTGGACTGGCCCGTACGGGCAGACGGCTGGCCGTGGACCATGAGGAAGTACGTCCTGATATCGTGATCCTGGGAAAGGCTCTGTCAGGAGGCGTCTACCCTGTGAGTAAACACAACACTGTTACACTACGTTCTCTGCAAGGTTGTTGTGCTCCTCGTTTTTGATTGACTGAATGAAAATGCTGTCTAATAATTTAGTATGGGATGGGTCTCATTAATACATGAATATTCATGATTTAATTCACTTCCTTTTGTGACTCACTGCTTATTCAGCCTGTTGGGACTGTTGGGACTGGGTCATGTTGGGACTGGGACTGTTGGGACTGGGTCATGTTGGGACTGGGTCATGTTGGGACTGTTGGGACTGGGTCATGTTGGGACTGGGTCATGTCAGTCTCTGATATATACCTTGTCCTGCCAGGTATCTGTTGGGACTGGGTCATGTTGTGACTGGGCCATGTCAGTCTCTGATATATACCTTGTCCTGCCAGGTGACTGTTGGGACTGGGTCATGTTGGGACTGGGTCATGTTGGGACTGGGTCATGTCAGTCTCTGATATATACCTTGTCCTGCCAGGTGTCTGCGGTGCTGTGTGATGATGAGGTGATGCTGACCATCAAGCCTGGAGAGCACGGCTCTACGTACGGAGGAAACCCTCTGGCCTGTGGCGTTGCCATGGCAGCTCTAGAGGTACGTGGTAGCTAGCTTTTAGTTATTCAGCTAGTTAATTATTTAGCTATGGACATATTCAGCTAGTTAGCTAGCTAGTTAGTTATTTGGCTATGGACAGATTCAGCTAGTTAGCTAGCTAGTTAGTTATTTGGCTATGGACAGATTCAGCTAGTTAGCTAGCTAGTTAGTTATTTGGCTATGGACAGATTCAGCTAGTTAGCTAGCTAGTTAGTTATTTGGCTATGGACAGATTCAGCTAGTTAGCTAGCTAGTTAGTTATTTGGCTATGGACAGATTCAGCTAGTTAGCTATCTAGTTAGTTATTTGGCTATGGACAGATTCAGCTAGTTAGTTATCTAGTTAGTTATTTGGCTATGGACAGATTCAGCTAGTTAGCTATCTAGTTAGTTATTTGGCTATGGACAGATTCAGCTAGTTAGCTATCTAGTTAGTTATTTGGCTATGGACAGATTCAGCTAGTTAGCTATCTAGTTAGTTATTTGGCTATGGACAGATTCAGCTAGTTAGTTATTTGGCTATGGACAGATTCAGCTAGTTAGTTATTTGGCTATGGACAGATTCAGCTAGTTAGTTATTTGGCTATGGACAGATTCAGCTAGTTAGTTATTTGGCTATGGACAGATTCAGCTAGTTAGTTATTTGGCTATGGACAGATTCAGCTAGTTCATTATTTGGCTATGGACAGATTCAGCTAGTTAGTTATTTGGCTATGGACAGATTAAAACATTAGGAGAGATGGAGACCCCCGCACACTTAATAATGTGGACAAATCCAAAACAGAGGTATAGATTCCAACATGGACACATTGAAGAAACAATAGTCCCACTTTAGCTTTGGCTATGCTGGATGTCTTGGGTGACTCCTCCTACCATTCATCCTTTTAGCTTTGGCTAGGCTGGATGTCTTGGGTGACTCCTCCTACCATTCATCCTTTTAGCTTTCGCTAGGCTGGATGTCTTGGGTGACTCCTCCTACCATTCATCCTTTTAGCTTTGGCTAAGCTGGATGTCTTGGGTGACTCCTTCTACCATCCATCAGTCCGGGCAGTCACGTATACTGCATGGTCAGAAGTATGTGGACGCCCCATCAAATTAGTGGATTCGGCTATTTCAGCCACAGCCGTTGCTGACAGGTGTATAAAATCGAGCTCACAGCCATGTAATCTCCATAGACAAACATTGTCAGTAGAATGGCCTTACTGAAGAGCTCAGTGACTTTCAACGTGGCACTGTCATAGGATGCCACCTTTCCAACAACAGTTGGCTTGTGCCGCTCTGGTGAATTGTAAGTGCTGTTATTGTGGAAACGTCTAGGAGCAACAACGGTTCAGCCGCGAAGTGGTAGGCCACACAAGCTCACAGAACAGGCACGCCAAGTGCTGAAGAACGTAAATATAGTTTGTCCTCGGTTGCAACACTCACTACAGAGTTCCAAACTGCCTCTGGAAGCAACATCAGCACAACAACTGTTAGTCGGGAGCTTCATGAAATGGGTTTCCATGGCAGAGCAGCCGCACACAAGCCTAAGATCACCATGTGCAATGTCAATCACGCTTCACCATTGGCAGTCCGACGGACAAAACAGAGTTTGGCGGATGCCAGGAGAACGCTACCTGCCCCAATGCATAGTGCATTGGATAGTGCCAACATAGTGCATTGCATAGTGCCAACAAAGTTTGGTGGAGGAGGAATAATGGACTGTTTTTCATGGTTCGGGCCCCTTAGTTCCAGTGAAGGGAAATCCTAACGCTACAGCATACAATGCCGTTCTAGATGATTCTGTACTTTGTGGCAACAGTTTGGGGAAGGCCCTTTCCTCGTTTCAGCATTACAATGCCCCCGTGCACAAAGTGAGGTCCATACAGAAATGGTTTGTCGAGGTAGGTGTGGAAGAACTTGACTGGCCTGCACAGAGCCCTGACCTCAACTCCATCAAACAAGTTTGGGATGAATTGGAACATCGGCTGCGAGCCAGGCCAAATCGCCCAACATCAGTGTCCGACCTCACTAATGCTAAAGTCCCCATCAGCAATGTACCAACATCTAGTGGAAGGCCTTCCCAGAAGAGTGGAGGCTGTTATAGCAGCAATGTTCCAACATCTAGTGGAAAGTCTTCCCAGAAGAGTGGAGGCTGTTATAGCAGCAATGTTCCAACATCTAGTGGAAAGCCTTCCCAGAAGAGTGGAGGCTGTTATAGCAGCAACGGGCGGACCAACTCCATATTAATGCCCATGATTTTTGTTTGAGATATTGGACCACCATGTTGTTGCCATGTAGTGTCTCATTCATTCCTTCAAGCAGTCAAGTCATCATATCTGGCTAGCTGGTTTAGTAAGATGGGATACTCCCCAGAGCAACAGACAGATGAGAGTACTGTATCTGACGAGCTGGTTTAGTAAGATGGGATACTCCCCAGAGCAACAGACAGATGAGAGTACTGTATCTGACTAGCTGGTTTAGTAAGACGGGATACTCCCCAGAGCAACAGACAGATGAGAGCACTTCAAAGCAGTGGGTGGGACCATCCTATCTCCTCTGACCACAGAACTTGGGCTCCTATCTCCTCTGACCACAGAACTTGGGCTCCTATCTCCTCTGACCACAGAACTTGGGCTCCTATCTCCTCTGACCACAGAACTTGGGCTCCTATCTCCTCTGACCACAGAACTTGGGCTCCTATCTCCTCTGACCACAGAACTTGGGCTCCTATCTCCTCTGACCACAGAACTTGGGCTCCTATCTCCTCTGACCACAGAACTTGGGCTCCTATCTCCTCTGACCACAGAACTTGGGCTCCTATCTCCTCTGACCACAGAACTTGGGCTCCTATCTCCTCTGACCACAGAACTTGGGCTCCTATCTCCTCTGACCACAGAACTTGGGCTCCTATCTCCTCTGACCACAGAACTTGGGCTCCTATCTCCTCTGACCACAGAACTTGGGCTCCTATCTCCTCTGACCACAGAACTTGGGCTCCTATCTCCTCTGACCACAGAACTTGGGCTCCTATCTCCTCTGACCACAGAACTTGGGCTCCTATCTCCTCTGACCACAGAACTTGGGCTCCTATCTCCTCTGACCACAGAACTTGGGCTCCTATCTCCTCTGACCACAGAACTTGGGCTCCTATCTCCTCTGAGTGATTGCTATGTACGGCAGAGGGGCTATGTACGGCAGAGGGGCTATGTACGGCAGAGGGGCTATGTACGGCAGAGGGGCTATGTACGGCAGAGGGGCTATGTACGGCAGAGGGGCTATGTACGGCAGAGGGGCTATGTACGGCAGAGGGGCTATGTACGGCAGAGGGGCTATGTACGGCAGAGGGGCTATGTACGGCAGAGGGGCTATGTACGGCAGAGGGGCTATGTACGGCAAGTAGAGAGGCTACGTACAGTAAGTAGAGGGGCTACATACAGTAAGTAGAGGGGCTACATACAGTAAGTAGAGAGGCTACATACAGTAAGTAGAGAGGCTAAGTAAGTAGCGAGGCGACATACAGTAAGTAGCGAGGCGACATACAGTAAGTAGAGAGGCGACATACAGTAAGTAGAGAGGCTACATACAGTAAGTAGAGAGGCTACATACAGTAAGTAGAGAGGCTACATACAGTAAGTAGAGAGGCTACATACAGTAAGTAGAGAGGCTACATACAGTAAGTAGAGAGGCTACATACAGTAAGTAGAGAGGCTACATACAGTAAGTAGAGAGGCTACATACAGTAAGTAGAGAGGCTACATACAGTAAGTAGCGAGGCTACATACAGTAAGTAGCGAGGCTACATACAGTAAGTAGAGAGGCTACATACAGTAAGTAGCGAGGCTACATACAGTAAGTAGAGAGGCTACATACAGTAAGTAGAGAGGCTACATACAGTAAGTAGAGAGGCTACATACAGTAAGTAGCGAGGCGACATACAGTAAGTAGAGAGGCGACATACAGTAAGTAGAGAGGCGACATACAGTAAGTAGAGAGGCGACATACAGTAAGTAGAGAGGCGACATACAGTAAGTAGAGAGGCGACATACAGTAAGTAGAGAGGCGACATACAGTAAGTAGAGAGGCGACATACAGTAAGTAGCGAGGCGACATACAGTAAGTAGAGAGGCTACATACAGTAAGTAGAGAGGCTACATACAGTAAGTAGCGAGGCGACATACAGTAAGTAGCGAGGCGACATACAGTAAGTAGAGAGGCTACATACAGTAAGTAGAGAGGCTACATACAGTAAGTAGCGAGGCTACATACAGTAAGTAGCGAGGCTACATACAGTAAGTAGAGAGGCTACATACAGTAAGTAGAGAGGCTACATACAGTAAGTAGAGAGGCTACATACAGTAAGTAGAGAGGCTACATACAGTAAGTAGAGAGGCGACATACAGTAAGTAGAGAGGCGACATACAGTAAGTAGCGAGGCGACATACAGTAAGTAGAGAGGCGACATACAGTAAGTAGAGAGGCGACATACAGTAAGTAGCGAGGCGACATACAGTAAGTAGCGAGGCGACATACAGTAAGTAGCGAGGCGACATACAGTAAGTAGAGAGGCGACATACAGTAAGTAGAGAGGCGACATACAGTAAGTAGAGAGGCGACATACAGTAAGTAGAGAGGCGACATACAGTAAGTAGAGAGGCGACATACAGTAAGTAGAGGCTACATACAGTAAGTAGCGAGGCGACATACAGTAAGTAGCGAGGCGACATACAGTAAGTAGCGAGGCGACATACAGTAAGTAGCGAGGCGACATACAGTAAGTAGAGAGGCGACATACAGTAAGTAGCGAGGCGACATACAGTAAGTAGCGAGGCGACATACAGTAAGTAGAGAGGCGACATACAGTAAGTAGAGAGGCGACATACAGTAAGTAGAGAGGCGACATACAGTAAGTAGAGAGGCTACATACAGTAAGTAGAGAGGCTACATACAGTAAGTAGAGAGGCTACATACAGTAAGTAGCGAGGCGACATACAGTAAGTAGAGAGGCTACATACAGTAAGTAGAGAGGCTACATACAGTAAGTAGCGAGGCGACATACAGTAAGTAGAGAGGCGACATACAGTAAGTAGAGAGGCTACATACAGTAAGTAGAGAGGCTACATACAGTAAGTAGCGAGGCTACATACAGTAAGTAGAGAGGCTACATACAGTAAGTAGCGAGGCTACATACAGTAAGTAGCGAGGCGACACACAGTAAGTAGCGAGGCGACATACAGTAAGTAGAGAGGCTAAGTAAGTAGCGAGGCTACATACAGTAAGTAGCGAGGCTACATACAGTAAGTAGAGAGGCTACATACAGTAAGTAGAGAGGCTACATACAGTAAGTAGAGAGGCTACATACAGTAAGTAGAGAGGCTACATACAGTAAGTAGCGAGGCGACATACAGTAAGTAGAGAGGCTACATACAGTAAGTAGAGAGGCGACATACAGTAAGTAGAGAGGCTACATACAGTAAGTAGAGAGGCTACATACAGTAAGTAGCGAGGCGACATACAGTAAGTAGCGAGGCGACATACAGTAAGTAGAGAGGCTACATACAGTAAGTAGCGAGGCGACATACAGTAAGTAGCGAGGCGACATACAGTAAGTAGAGGGGCTACATACAGTAAGTAGAGAGGCGACATACAGTAAGTAGCGAGGCGACATACAGTAAGTAGCGAGGCGACATACAGTAAGTAGAGAGGCGACATACAGTAAGTAGCGAGGCTACATACAGTAAGTAGAGAGGCGACATACAGTAAGTAGCGAGGCGACATACAGTAAGTAGCGAGGCGACATACAGTAAGTAGCGAGGCTACATACAGTAAGTAGCGAGGCGACATACAGTAAGTAGCGAGGCGACATACAGTAAGTAGAGAGGCTACATACAGTAAGTAGAGAGGCTACATACAGTAAGTAGAGAGGCTACATACAGTAAGTAGCGAGGCTACATACAGTAAGTAGCGAGGCTACATACAGTAAGTAGCGAGGCTACATACAGTAAGTAGAGGCTACATACAGTAAGTAGCGAGGCTACATACAGTAAGTAGCGAGGCTACATACAGTAAGTAGCGAGGCTACATACAGTAAGTAGAGGCTACATACAGTAAGAGAGGCTACATACAGTAAGTAGAGAGGCTACATACAGTAAGTAGAGGCTACATACAGTAAGTAGAGAGGCTACATACAGTAAGTAGAGAGGCTACATACAGTAAGTAGAGAGGCTACATACAGTAGAGAGGCTACATACAGTAAGTAGAGAGGCTACATACAGTAAGTAGAGAGGCTACATACAGTAAGTAGAGGGGCTACATACAGTAAGTAGAGAGGCTACATACAGTAAGTAGAGGGGCTACATACAGTAAGAGAGGCTACATACAGTAAGTAGAGAGGCTACATACAGTAAGAGAGGCTACATACAGTAAGTAGAGAGGCTACATACAGTAAGAGAGGCTACATACAGTAAGTAGAGAGGCTACATACAGTAAGTAGCGAGGCGACATACAGTAAGTAGCGAGGCGACATACAGTAAGTAGCGAGGCGACATACAGTAAGTAGAGAGGCTACATACAGTAAGTAGAGAGGCTACATACAGTAAGTAGAGAGGCTACATACAGTAAGTAGAGAGGCTACATACAGTAAGTAGAGAGGCTACATACAGTAAGAGAGGCTACATACAGTAGAGAGGCTACATACAGTAAGTAGAGAGGCTACATACAGTAAGTAGAGAGGCTACATACAGTAAGTAGAGGGGCTACATACAGTAAGTAGAGGCTACATACAGTAAGTAGAGGGGCTACATACAGTAAGAGAGGCTACATACAGTAAGTAGAGAGGCTACATACAGTAAGAGAGGCTACATACAGTAAGTAGAGAGGCTACATACAGTAAGAGAGGCTACATACAGTAAGTAGAGAGGCTACATACAGTAAGTAGCGAGGCGACATACAGTAAGTAGCGAGGCGACATACAGTAAGTAGAGAGGCTACATACAGTAAGTAGAGAGGCTACATACAGTAAGTAGCGAGGCTACATACAGTAAGTAGAGAGGCTACATACAGTAAGTAGAGAGGCTACATACAGTAAGTAGAGAGGCTACATACAGTAAGTAGAGAGGCTACATACAGTAAGTAGAGAGGCTACATACAGTAAGTAGAGAGGCTACATACAGTAAGTAGCGAGGCGACATACAGTAAGTAGAGAGGCGACATACAGTAAGTAGAGAGGCTACATACAGTAAGTAGCGAGGCGACATACAGTAAGTAGCGAGGCGACATACAGTAAGTAGCGAGGCGACATACAGTAAGTAGCGAGGCTACATACAGTAAGTAGCGAGGCTACATACAGTAAGTAGCGAGGCGACATACAGTAAGTAGCGAGGCGACATACAGTAAGTAGCGAGGCTACATACAGTAAGTAGAGAGGCTATATACAGTAGAGAGGCTATATACAGTAGAGAGGCTATAACAGTAGAGAGGCTATATACAGTAGAGAGGCTATATACAGTAGAGAGGCTATATACAGTAGAGAGGCTATATACAGTAGAGAGGCTACATACAGTAAGTAGCGAGGCGACATACAGTAAGTAGCGAGGCTACATACAGTAAGTAGAGAGGCTACATACAGTAAGTAGAGAGGCGACATACAGTAAGTAGCGAGGCTATATACAGTAGAGAGGCTATATACAGTAGAGAGGCTATATACAGTAGAGAGGCTATATACAGTAGAGATGCTATAACAGTAAGTAGCGAGGCGACATACAGTAAGTAGCGAGGCGACATACAGTAAGTAGCGAGGCTACATACAGTAAGTAGAGAGGCTATATACAGTAGAGAGGCTATATACAGTAGAGAGGCTATAACAGTAGAGAGGCTATATACAGTAGAGAGGGCTATATACAGTAGAGAGGCTATATACAGTAGAGAGGCTATATACAGTAGAGAGGCTATACAGTAGAGAGGCTACATACAGTAAGTAGCGAGGCGACATACAGTAAGTAGCGAGGCTACATACAGTAAGTAGAGAGGCTACATACAGTAAGTAGAGAGGGACATACAGTAAGTAGCGAGGCTACATACAGTAGAGAGGCTATATACAGTAGAGAGGCTATATACAGTAGAGAGGCTACATACAGTAGAGAGGCTATATACAGTAGCGAGGCTACATACAGTAGAGAGGCTACATACAGTAGAGAGGCTACATACAGTAGAGAGGCTATATACAGTAGCGAGGCTACATACAGTAGAGAGGCTATATACAGTAGCGAGGCTATATACAGTAGCGAGGCCTATATACAGTAGAGATGCTACATACAGTAGAGAGGCTACATACAGTAGAGATGCTATATACAGTAGAGAGGCTATATACAGTAGCGAGGCTATATTACAGTAGAGATGCTACATACAGTAGAGAGGCTATATACAGTAGAGATGCTACATACAGTAGAGAGGCTACATACAGTAGAGATGCTACATACAGTAGAGGCTATATACAGTAGAGAGGCTACATACAGTAGAGAGGCTACATACAGTAGAGAGGCTATATACAGTAGAGAGGCTATATACAGTAGAGGCTACATACAGTAGAGAGGCTATATACAGTAGAGAGGCTATATACAGTAGAGAGGTTATATACAGTAGAGAGGCTATATACAGTAGAGAGGCTACATACAGTAGAGAGGTTATATACAGTAGAGAGGCTACATACAGTAGAGAGGCTATATACAGTAGATAGGCTATATACAGTAGAGAGGCTATATACAGTAGCGAGGCTATATACAGTAAGTAGAGAGGCTATATACAGTAGAGAGGGCTATATACAGTAAGTAGAGAGGCTACATACAGTAGAGAGGCTACATACAGTAGAGAGGCTATACAGTAGAGAGGCTATATACAGTAGAGAGGCTATATACAGTAGAGATGCTACATACAGTAGAGAGGCTATATACAGTAGAGAGGCTATATACAGTAGCGAGGCTATATACAGTAGCGAGGCTATATACAGTAGAGGCTATATACAGTAGAGGCTATATACAGTAGAGAGGCTATATACAGTAGAGAGGTTATATACAGTAGAGAGGCTATATACAGTAGAGAGGCTATATACAGTAGAGAGGTTATATACAGTAGAGAGGTTATATACAGTAGAGAGGTTATATACAGTAGAGAGGTTATATACAGTAGAGAGGCTACATACAGTAGAGAGGTTATATACAGTAGAGAGGTTATATACAGTAGAGAGGTTATATACAGTAGAGAGGCTATATACAGTAGAGAGGTTATATACAGTAGAGAGGCTATATACAGTAGAGAGGCTATATACAGTAGAGAGGCTATATACAGTAGAGAGGCTATATACAGTAGAGAGGCTATATACAGTAGAGATGCTATATACAGTAGAGAGGCTACATACAGTAGAGATGCTACATACAGTAGAGAGGCTACATACAGTAGAGATGCTACATACAGTAGAGAGGCTATATACAGTAGAGATGCTACATACAGTAGAGAGGCTATATACAGTAGAGATGCTACATACAGTAGAGAGGCTACATACAGTAGAGATGCTACATACAGTAGAGATGCTATATACAGTAGAGAGGCTATATACAGTAGAGATGCTATATACAGTAGAGAGGCTATATACAGTAGAGATGCTACATACAGTAGAGAGGCTATATACAGTAGAGATGCTACATACAGTAGAGAGGCTATATACAGTAGAGGGGCTATATACAGTAGAGAGGCTATATACAGTAGAGAGGTTATATACAGTAGAGATGCTATATACAGTAGAGAGGTTATATACAGTAGAGATGCTATATACAGTAGAGAGGTTATATACAGTAGAGATGCTACATACAGTAGAGAGGCTATATACAGTAGAGGGGCTATATACAGTAGAGAGGCTATATACAGTAGAGAGGTTATATACAGTAGAGATGCTATATACAGTAGAGAGGTTATATACAGTAGAGATGCTACATACAGTAAGTAGAGAGGCTATATACAGTAGAGATGCTATATACAGTAGAGAGGCTATATACAGTAGAGAGGCTATATACAGTAGAGAGGCTATATACAGTAGAGATGCTACATACAGTAGAGGCTATATACAGTAGAGAGGTTATATACAGTAGAGAGGCTATATACAGTAGAGAGGCTATATACAGAGATGTTATATACAGTAGAGAGGTTATATACAGTAGAGAGGCTATATACAGTAGAGAGGCTATATACAGTAGAGAGGCTACATACAGTAGAGAGGCTATATACAGTAGAGATGCTACATACAGTAGAGAGGCTATATACAGTAGAGATGCTACATACAGTAGAGAGGCTATATACAGTAGAGAGGCTATATACAGTAGAGAGGCTACATACAGTAGAGAGGCTATATACAGTAGAGATGCTACATACAGTAGAGAGGCTATATACAGTAGAGAGGCTACATACAGTAGAGAGGCTATATACAGTAGAGAGGCTATATACAGTAGAGAGGCTACATACAGTAGAGATGCTACATACAGTAGAGAGGCTACATACAGTAGAGAGGCTATATACAGTAGAGATGCTACATACAGTAGAGAGGCTATATACAGTAGAGAGGCTACATACAGTAGAGAGGCTATATACAGTAGAGAGGCTATATACAGTAGAGAGGCTATATACAGTAGAGATGCTACATACAGTAGAGAGGCTACATACAGTAGAGAGGCTATATACAGTAGAGAGGCTATATACAGTAGAGAGGCTATATACAGTAGAGAGGCTATATACAGTAGAGATGCTACATACAGTAGAGATGCTATAACAGTAGAGAGGTTATATACAGTAGAGATGCTACATACAGTAGAGAGGCTATATACAGTAGAGATGCGACATACAGTAGAGAGGCTATATACAGTAGAGAGGCTACATACAGTAAGTAGAGAGGCTATATACAGTAGAGAGGCTATATACAGTAGAGGCTATATACAGTAGAGAGGCTACATACAGTAGAGATGCTACATACAGTAGAGAGGCTATATACAGTAGAGAGGCTATATACAGTAGAGAGGCTATATACAGTAGAGAGGCTATATACAGTAGAGAGGCTATATACAGTAGAGAGGCTATATACAGTAGAGATGCTACATACAGACACCGGTTCGTCAGGCTGCTTTGAGGCAGTAACAGGCCTCCTCTAACAGTACGTTGTCCTCCCTGACAGGTTCTGGAGGAAGAGAAGCTGGCGGAGAACGCTGAGAAGATGGGCCAGTTGCTGAGGTCAGAGCTGTCGAAGCTTCCTAAAGAGATCGTCCCCATCGTCCGGGGGAAGGGTCTCCTCAACGCCATCGTCATCAAGGAGACTAAAGGTATGGGTGTATCTGATGTGGAATCACACACTATCGTCGTCAAGGAGACTAAAGGTATGGGTGTATCTGATGTGGAATCACTTGGCTGTTAGACACACTATCGTCGTCAAGGAGACTAAAGGTATGGGTGTATCTGATGTGGAATCACACACTATCGTCGTCAAGGAGACTAAAGGTACGGGTGTATCTGATGTGGAATCACTTGGCTCTTAGACATGCCATCGTCGGGGTCAAGGGTTTCTAACCCAAACCCTTCAACAGTTCTGGCCCGTATACGAACACAAACCATATTAACCGGGCCAGCTTTTTCTTCTTCCTGTAGAGCAGGGTTGGTAACTCTTTCTTCTTCCTGTAGAGCAGGGTTGGGTAACTCTTTCTTCTTCCTATTGAGCAGGGTTGGGTAACTCTTCTTCCTGTTGAGCAGGGTTGGGTAACTCTTCTTCCTGTAGAGCAGGGTTGGGTAACTCTTCTTCCTGTTGAGCAGGGTTGGGTAACTCTTCTTCCTGTTGAGCAGGGTTGGGTAACTCTTCTTCCTGTTGAGCAGGGTTGGGTAACTCTTCTTCCTGTTGAGCAGGGTTGGGTAACTGGCGGCTCCCTCTGATAATTTGCCACCAAGTTCTTTATTACATTTTTTAGTAACTCAGTCGGGGTCTCGACTTACTGTTGCTAGGTAGAACAGTAGAATACATGTGTGTGTTATTATAATGATATATTACTGACCTGTTATTATAATGATATATTACTGACCTGTTATTATAATGATATATTACTGACCTGTTATTATAATGATATATTACTGACCTGTTATTATAATGATATATTACTGACCTGTTATTATAATGATATATTACTGACCTGTTATTATAATGATATATTACTGACCTGTTATTATAATGATATATTACTGACCTGTTATTATAATGATATATTACTGACCTGTTATTATAATGATATATTACTGACCTGTTATTATAATGATACATTACTGACCTGTTATTATAATGATATATTACTGACCTGTTGATATATTACTGATCTGTTATTATAATGATACATTACTGACCTGTTGATATATTACTGATCTGTTATTATAATGATATATTACTGACCTGTTGCATGTCTTCACTAACTAACTTAACGCTCTTAAAGAGACAGTGTATCATTTTCTGTCATGCATCTCAAAAGGTAGTTATAATTTTAATGGAAGGTATTTGGATCAACAGTTTATATTTTATACTAAACAAATGTATTTACACAACATGTGCTTCTATCTATCTTAAATTTGATGTTGCTCTGTAGGCTGAAGCTTTGACCCTGTGTGTGTGTGTGTGTGTGTGTGTGTGCGCTCGCTCTCACTTTTCTTCCCCCTCAGACTATGATGCCTGGAGAGTGTGCATGCGTCTCCGTGACAACGGACTGTTGGCCAAGCCCACCCACGGTGACATCATCCGTCTGGCCCCTCCCCTCATCATTAAAGACCACGAGGTCAGAGAGTGTGCTGACATCATCCAGAGAACCATCATGTCCTTCTAGAACCGCCCGGGAACTTATTCTAGAACTTATTCTAGAACACTGGAACCAACAGTGACAGCCTTCTAATCTAACTGATCTGACAAACAACATCTATCAATCTGCTGTGAACTATCATCTATTGGAATATGTTACTAACTCTAAACATTTAGCAAATAAGTGTTATTGTATTGTAAGCAGTACTCTCTTAAGTTAATTTACTACGAGAATGTATGTGGAGAATTATTTTTTTGGTTTTGGTTTTCCACAGTACTGCCATTTTGTCGTAATGTCAATCTAAGCATCATCCGATCCTGAGGTTTTCTCTTTTTTGAAAGAGGGTAACAGGGTTTTACAGGGTAACACTGCTGCTCCGAAGCAACTTGGGATGACCTTTAACCCAGGGATGTTTTTCACTCTTGCATCTGCTTAGCTGGAAGACGGTTCAGATACAGATTTTTAATTTTGTTGTTAAATCTGGAAACTACTACTGCAGCAAAATGTTTAAAAAAATATATAATGTGCTTAAACAAAATGTTTTTCACTTTCTAAAACAAAGAAACATATTTAATTATTTAAATGTTATAAAGTAATTTATTTGCTTGTGGGTGAAATGAGCAAAAATGTTTTACTGAAAGACATAAGTATAACCAATAAGGATATTTTACGTATTTAAAGGGGAATATTTTAATACCACAATAAAAACTATGAAAGAATTGAACTGCTGTTCTGTTATTCAAACAAACCACAGAAAACCTTTTTAAAAACGGTAGTAGGGAACAACTGTACTGATGTTACTTAGTAGACAGACAATTATTCAGTATGTACAACTACTACCCTGTAGGCCCTGGTCTAAAGTAGTGCACTACTACCCTATAGACCCTGGTCTAAAGTAGTGCACTACTACCCCCATAGACCCTGGTCTAAAGTAGTGCAATACTACCCCATAGACCCTGGTCTAAAGTAGTGCACTACTACCCCATAGACCCTGGTCTAAAGTAGTGCACTACTACCCTATAGGTCCTGGTCTAAAGTAGTGCACTACTACCCTATAGGTCCTGGTCTAAAGTAGTGCACTACTACCCTATAGACCCTGGTCTAAAGTAGTGCACTACTACCCCATAGACCCTGGTCTAAAGTAGTGTACTACTACCCTATAAACCCTGGTCTAAAGTAGTGTACTACTACCCTATAGACCCTGGTCTAAAGTAGTGCACTACTACCCCATAGACCCTGGTCTAAAGTAGTGCACGACTACCCTATAGACCCTGGTCTAAGTAGTGCACGACTACCCTATAGGGCTGGTCTAAAGTAGTGCACTACTACCCTATAGGCCCTGGTCTAAAGTAGTGCACTACTACCCTGTAGGCCCTGGTCTAAAGTAGTGTACTACTACCCTGTAGACCCTGGTCTAAAGTAGCGTACTACTACCCTGTAGGCCCTGGTCTAAGTAGTGCACTACTACCCTATAGGTCCTGGTCTAAAGTAGTGTACTACTACCCTGTAGACCCTGGTCTAAAGTAGCGTACTACTACCCTGTAGGTCCTGGTCTAAAGTAGTGCACTACTACCCTGTAGGTCCTGGTCTAAAGTAGTGCACTACTACCCTGTAGGCCCTGGTCTAAAGTAGTGCACTACTACCCTGTAGACCCTGGTCTAAAGTAGTGCACTACTACCCTGTATGGCCGGGTCTAAAGTAGCGCACTACTACCCTATAGACCCTGGTCTAAAGTAGTGCACTACTACCCTATAAACCCTGGTCTAAAGTAGTGCAATACTACCCCATAGACCCTGGTCTAAAGTAGTGTACTACTACCCTGTAGGCCCTGGTCTAAAGTAGTGCACTACTACCCTATAGACCCTGGTCTAAAGTAGTGCCCTACTACCCTATAGACCCTGGTCTAAAGTAGTGCACTACTACTCTATATACCCTGGTCTAAAGTAGTGCACTACTACCCTATAGGCCCTGGTCTAAAGTAGTGCACTACTACCCTATAGACCCTGGTCTAAAGTAGTGCACTACTACCCTGTAGGTCCTGGTCTAAAGTAGTGCACTACTACCCTGTAGGTCCTGGTCTAAAGTAGTGCACTACTACCCTATAAACTCTGGTCTAAAGTAGTGCACTACTACCCTATAGGCCCTGGGCTAAAGTAGTGCACTACTACCCTATAGACCCTGGGCTAAAGTAGCGCACTACTACCCTGTAGGTCCTGGTCTAAAGTAGTGTACTACTACCCTATAGACCCTGGTCTAAAGTAGTGCACTACTACCCTATAGACCCTGGTCTAAAGTAGTGCACTACTAAGGAAATGGCCATTTCAGAAACAACCTCTAATTAAGCAATAAGGAAAGAGGGGGTTTGTGATATATGGCCATTATACCACGGCTAAGGGCTGTTCTTAGGAACGATGCAACGCGGCCCTTAGCCGTGGTATAATGGCCATATATCACAATCCCCCCCGAGGTGCCTTATTGCTATATTATATTATATATATATATATATTATATATTATTATAATCTGGTTACCAACGTAATTAGAACAGTAAAAATGAATGTTTTATCCCGCGGTATACGGTCTGATATACCACGGCTTTCAGCCAATCAGCGTTCAAAGACCCCATCCAGTTTTATAATTTATATTGTACTTTTTATTGTTTTATTCACTTTATCTAGTTGTGGCAATTTTTAAGATCTATAAATATTCAAGTAGAAGGTTCCCAGTCTATACAGCTTGATTTGGTCTCGTTTTACGATGAGATAATGACCATAGGAAACAACAGTTGAATTATTCCCTGTTAAATTCACCCACAGAATCATTAAGAGGACATTCTAAGGCTCTTTAAAAAAAAACACAAACTGGTCTATTACCAGTAATGTAATTACAATGTTCAGTTGTGCATAAATTAAGTTTATGAAATAGTTTAGAAATCACTAAATATCAAGTCTGACCACTAGGTGGTGCTGTGTTCTCACTTGTTCCCGTGATGTGCTGTGGTCCTCACTAGTTATCACAGCCACAAAGTATTTATGGCTCAACCCTGTCTTCTACAATTTATCTATTTAAAAATCTGTTTTTAACCCTAACCCCACTTCTAATATTATTGCCTAAACTTTTAAGACCAAAACGCTATTATTTCTTACGTAATTTGAATGATATAGAATCATTTTGACTTGGTGGTTGTGATAACTAGCGACAACCCTGTAGTGTATGTAGTTGATCAGAGCATAGTGTCAGAAATCCCAGACCGAGGGCAACGGCACTGTGTAGGCTGGAACATTGGTAACGTGGGAGACGCCCCGTCTACCGAAGGAGACTAATCCGAGCACGAGACAAGTGAAAACACAAGTCTCCTACACCCAGTAACGACCATTACTGTCTCCCTACACCCAGTAACGACCATTACTGTCTCCCTACACCCAGTAACGACCATTACTGTCTCCCTACACCCAGTAACGACCATTACTGTCTCCCTACACCCTGTAGCGACCATTACTGTCTCCCTACACCCTGTAACGACCATTACTGTCTCCTACACCCTGTAACGACACCCTGTAACGACCATTACTGTCTCCCTACAACCCTGTAACGACCATTACTGTCTCCTACAACCCTGTAACGACACCCAGTAACGACCATTACTGTCTCCCTACACCCTGTAACGGCCATTACTGTCTCCCTACACCCTGTAACGACCATTACTGTCTCCCTACAACCCTGTAACGACCATTACTGTCTCCCTACACCCTGTAACGACACCCTGTAACGACCATTACTGTCTCCTACACCCTGTAACACCATTACTGTCTCCCTACACCCTGTAACGACCATTACTGTCTCCCTACACCCTGTAGCGACCATTACTGTCTCCCTACAACCCTGTAACGACCATTACTGTCTCCTACAACCCTGTAGCGACCATTACTGTCTCCCTACACACCCTGTAACGACACCCTGTAACGACCATTACTGTCTCCTACACCCTGTAACACCATTACTGTCTCCCTACACCCTGTAACGACCATTACTGTCTCCTACACCCTGTAGCGACCATTACTGTCTCCCTACACCCTGTAACGACCATTACTGTCTCCCTACACCCTGTAGCGACCATTACTGTCTCCCTACACCCTGTAACGGCCATTACTGTCTCCCTACACCCTGTAGCGACCATTACTGTCTCCTACACCCTGTAGCGACCATTACTGTCTCCCTACAACCCTATAACGACCATTACTGTCTCCTACAACCCTGTAACGACCATTACTGTCTCCCTACACCCTGTAGCGACCATTACTGTCTCCCTACACCCTGTAACGACCATTACTGTCTCCCTACACCCTGTAACACCATTACTGTCTCCCTACACCCTGTAGCGACCATTACTGTCTCCCTACACCCAGTAACGACCATTACTGTCTCCCTACAACCCTGTAACGACCATTACTGTCTCCCTACACCCTGTAGCGACCATTACTGTCTCCCTACACCCTGTAACGGCCATTACTGTCTCCTACACCCTGTAACGACCATTACTGTCTCCTACACCCTGTAACGACCATTACTGTCTCCCTACACCCTGTAACGACCATTACTGTCTCCCTACACCCTGTAACAACCATTACTGTCTCCCTACACCCAGTAACGACCAATACTGTCTCCCTACACCCTGTAACGACCATTACTGTCTCCTACACCCTGTAACACCATTACTGTCTCCCTACAACCCTGTAACAACCATTACTGTCTCCCTACACCCAGTAACGACCATTACTGTCTCCCTACAAACCCTGTAACGACCATTACTGTCTCCTACACCCTGTAACACCATTACTGTCTCCCTACAACCCTGTAACGGCCATTACTGTCTCCTACACCCTGTAACGACCATTACTGTCTCCCTACACCCTGTAACGGCCATTACTGTCTCCCTACACCCTGTAACGACCATTACTGTCTCCCTACACCCTGTAAGGACCATTACTGTCTCCCTACACCCTGTAACGACCATTACTGTCTCCCTACAACCCTGTAACGACCATTACTGTCTCCTACACCCTGTAACGACCATTACTGTCTCCTACACCCTGTAACGACCATTACTGTCTCCCTACACCCTGTAACGACCATTACTGTCTCCCTACACCCTGTAACGGCCATTGCTGTCTCCCTACACCCTGTAACGACCATTACTGTCTCCTACACCCTGTGACGAGGCGGCGGGGAGACAGTAATAGTCTCCCTGCTGAGGCCGTGGTCCAATGAGAGCTGGTCCACTGAGATCATGGCCCAATGAGAGCTGGTCTACTGAGACCATGGCCCAATGAGAGCTGATCTACTGAGACCAATGGCCCAATGAGAGCTGATCTACTGAGACCATGGCCCAATGAGAGCTGATCTACTGAGACCATGGCCCAATGAGAGCTGGTCCTTGGAAGTGGAAACAGTCTGAGCCTGTTTTATAAAAGACTGGGGGGGGGTGTAGCCATACAATCACTTTTACTTTATGAATGATACATTCTCTTATAACAGGACAACTTTGTTTTTCCTTCAGTTGTGGTTTTGAAGCTGGGATGCTCGACCTAGACCACAGTCAGCGGGCTGTTTCACGTGTGCTGGGCTGGTGCAGCCGGTGGACCGGGTGCATGGAGGCAGAGAGAGAGAGAGAGAGTGCTGGGCTGGTGCAGCCGGTGGACCGGGTGCATGGAGGCAGAGAGAGAGAGGAGCAGTGTTTATCTGTGAAATATGAGAGGAATTCTGTCTGGCAAGAGACGTGAGGGTTGTTGTGGTCCTGGAACGACTGAAGTGTGCGTCACAAATGGCACCCTATTCCAGATATAGTGGCACTACTTTGGACCAGAACCCTATGGGGCCCATAGTTCACTACTATAAAGGCCTGACTCAGAGCCTTGTGGTTGTGTCTTCCTGGTCTTTGGACAGCAGCATGACTCAGAGCCTTGTGGTTGTGTCTTCCCTGGTCTTTAGACAGCAGCCTGACTCAGAGCCTTGTGGTTGTGTCTTCCTGGTCTTTAGACAGCAGCCTGACTCAGAGCCTTGTGGTTGTGTCTTCCTGGTCTTTAGACTGCAGCCTGACTCAGAGCCTTGTGGTTGTGTCTTCCTGGTCTTTAGACAGCAGCCTGACTCAGAGCCTTGTGGTTGTGTCTTCCTGGTCTTTAGACAGCAGCCTGACTCAGAGCCTTGTGTTTGTGTCTTCCTGGTCTTTGGACAGCAGCCTGACTCAGAGCCTTGTGGTTGTGTCTTCCTGGTCTTTAGACTGCAGCCTGACTCAGAGCCTTGTGGTTGTGTCTTCCTGGTCTTTAGACAGCAGCCGGACTCAGAGCCTTGTGTTTGTGTCTTCCTGGTCTTTGGACAGCAGCCTGACTCAGAGCCTTGTGGTTGTCTCTTCCTGGTCTTTGGACAGCAGCCTGACTCAGAGCCTTGTGGTTGTCTCTTCCTGGTCTTTGGACAGCAGCCTGACTCAGAGCCTTGTGTTTGTGTCTTCCTGGTCTTTGGACAGCAGCCTGACTCAGAGCCTTGTGGTTGTCTCTTCCTGGTCTTTAGATGCAAGCCTGACGCAGAGCCTGTGGTTGTCTCTTCCTGGTCTTTAGATAGCCCAAAGAAGCCTGACTCAGAGGCCTTGTGGTTGTCTCTTCTGGTCTTTAGACCAGAACCCTTGGAATGAGTAAGGTGTGGTTCAAACTCTGTATGGTTACATTGCCAAAGCAAAGGGGAAAACAATGAACACAGGTGAAGGAGAACATAGCTCTCTCTCTCTCTCTCTCCTCTC